>NW_027669198.1:0-272000 GCF_964194185.1 Rhinolophus hipposideros | reverse complement strand
GTGGCAGAATGCGCTCTCCTGTTGGTGTCCACACAGCCAGTCCCCTGAGTGCTGACTCTGGCATCTGTGCCAGCTTCGTCCACAGGGCAGCGCTCACCACAGCCCCTCCCTGGTCTTCAAACCCTGCTCATCTCCAAATTCAAGGCCCTTGTCTCAGCTCAGGCCAGAGCGCCTCTCACCGCTCTTCTCACGGGTCTCCCTGCTGCCGTCCTTCCCTCGTCCAGGGCAACCTGCACACTGGGACCAGCTCCATCTTTCTAACTAAGGTGGGGTCTAACCCCGTCACTTCCTGTGCCTACAACCACCAGCAGCTTCACTGGGGCTGGAGAGGAAAGTCTCTGTCATCAGCACAGTGTTGCGACTTTATCAGGCCTCATGTTCTTCTCCTGGTCTCATTTCCTATCATAACACCCCAGTTCACTCACCAGGTACCCCCAGCTGTCACCATTAACCTGTCTGGTGCGGGCTTTGACAGACAGAGGTGTCAGCACTGAGACTGGGCCTGAAAGCAGGAATCTGAATAAAATACAGACTTCAGTGAACAGTCATGCATCAACATGTGTACGTTGATTGTAACAATTCTGGAAAGAGAGGAGAAAGTAAAACTAAAGTTAAGATACACCTATTGCGTCGAAATGGGTGATTTCCATGAACAAAATGGACCCTAAAATAAGGAAAATACTAAGCAATGATCCATCCAGGACCTCATCTTCCCACTTATTCTCGTCACATTGCTCTGGAGTTCCCTCTCCTGGGACAGGGAAGGAAAGGGGACAAAGCAGTTTGGAAGTTCCCCTGAGATCGATCCCTACCCAGTGTCCTCATATCCTGCACCCAGGAAGTCTTGATTTTGATATGTCAGGTAGGACTGGAAGCCACTGAGTTCCCTGGAAGCTGAGGTGCTGGACTGGGGCCAGAGAACAGATGCTGGGTCAGGAAAGCAACAGATTCCACATCACTGAGCCCTAACCCTAACCCCAAACCAAACACCTAACCTGTAAAACCTAAACACTAAACCCTTAGCCCTAAGCCTAAATCTAAACCTTAACATAAACGTAAAACCTTACAACCATAAACCATAACCAACAGCATAAACCGTAACCTAAACCCTCAACGTAATACTAAACTATCTCCAGAAACCACAAACTATGAACCATATCCATAAACCGTGACTATAAACTATAACCAAAAACACATAGCCATAAACCATACATGTAATCCATAATCAATCTCATAAACCATATAACATACATGTAGCCATAAACACTACACATAAACCATAACCAAACTGTAACCCACAATCTTAACTTTAACCCCTGACTCAGCACCACACTGCCCCTCAGCCCCAACCCTAGCCCTGTGGGGACACTACTAGCCCCTAACCAGTCAAATCAGAAGTAGGTCCCAAAGACAGAAGACACAGATCTATGTCCCTTATAGAGTTGTAGTGATGTTCTCTATGTGAAAGGAAGAACTGAAACTGTCTATGCACAGATGACAAGTCGCATCTGAAATACATAACTTCCAAAAGAATCAACAAAAAAATTATTATTACTGTAAAGTAATTCAACGTTAAATGACAAAATATCAATACACAGGAATCTGTTATATTTGTATACGCTAGCAAGGAGTAATCTAAAAAAGAATTTAAGAACACAATTCCATTTTAAATCACATCAACGTTGATAAAATACTTAGGAATAGTGCAAGGCTTCTACACTGAAAATTACAAAACATAATGTCTTTGTTTGCTGAAAGAAATTAAAGGAAACTACCTACATAAACGTGAGGCCATCGCATGGTGATGGAAATTGTTAGGATGGCAACAGAACAGATGCGATGTAAGGATTCAGTGTCATTCCTGTGAAAAGGCCCCAAGGCCTTTGTGGAAAAACGTGCAAGCTGATCCTAATATTCACAGCAAATTTCCAGGGAAGAAAAGAGCCATAAGGATCTTCAAAAACAAAATCAGGTTGGAGGCTCACCCTTCCCAAACGTAATTCGTAATTAGTACAAAGCCACAGTAAGGAAAACATGGTGACACTGGCATAGAGATATACATAGAGATCAATGGAATTGTATTGAGGACCCAGAAATAAACCCGTCGGTCTAAATCAGTAGATTATTTTTGAACATACACATGAAATTTATCATTGTCATTTACAACTTTAATTTATAAAACACAGAAATACGCTTTTTTTCTATTTTTTCTGTTCCTTTTTTTTTTTGCTAAGGAGGGCGCAGCTCACAGTGGCCCATGTGGGGATTTAACCAGCAACCTCGGTGTTAGCAGCACCATGCTCTAACCAAGTGAGCTAACAGGCCACCCTCAGAAAGACATTTTTAAAAGTGCTCTATGACTGGAATTTAAACGCTACAAATATTAGTTTTGTGAGTGTAATTTGTATAAATTACAATCCGATAATTGGAGATTTCTTTTCAGTATGGTTACTATATAAATGAAATAAATGGCAAAAGGACTGAATAGCAATATTTTGTTATCTATGTATTATCAGATACTTTAGGACCTAAACCAAGATTCTGAGTATTCAGACTTCATTTACTGTGTTTCATCTTTAAATACTTCCCTACCTGTATTCTGAGTCAAGTCACTTGATGAAAGGGTGTGACTTGGGATAGCATTTTGTTTCATACCAAAACTTTTCCTATCTACAGTCACCACCTTCAAGGAATTAACATTACAAGGCCAAAGTAATCTGCTGGGTCCCTTTTTCGAACAGTTTGCAAAAAATTGTGGCAACACCCTTGAAAGCCAAACAGATACCCCCAAAATGGGACAATCACGCACGGTCCTGTAAAGTATGTTAAGTTTTCCCCCATCTAAAAGTTAAGCTATAAAATATATGAACTACAGTTGACTTGGTTTCAGGAGAAGCACATCTGAGGATTTACGTTAGTGTTCTCATCTTCAGGCATTACCAGGGAGTCTGTAGGCCACCATGCGATTTACTCTGGATAATGGCAGTGAGGCAGGAAGGCAGATGTGCTCACAATTGGTGATCAACTATAGTCCTGACTCTTCCCATTTTTCAGGCACAACCTAATATTTGTATAAATCAGTAGATCAAATGAACAAGAAACTTCCAATAGTGGCAGGAATGTCACTGTAGCTGTGATCTGTCTGAACACAGAACGAGTTTCATTTTGGAGACCTTTCTGAGCCTTTTCTCTGAGTGGACTGTCATTTTTGGCAGTCTTGTCACAATCAATATCAATTATCATCTTTTAAGGACCTCACCCCTTTCAATATTTGAGAGGACTGCCACCAGTTTCTGAACTAAAACTTTCTGTAATGAAATGTCCAGTTGTCCCACCACATGATTTAGGTATTTCATGCGTTCAGGATGAGTAGTTACAGGCGAGGTGAGGCCACGTTTCGGCGTTCGGCGTCGGAGTCAAGGTTTCAGGTGGATGTATGCACGCATGTTATATCCTACCATGCTGTTGGCGTCAAATAGAAACTCAGCCGCAGTTGTACTGCTCCCATGCAGGAAGGTGGTCACAGGGCCATGTCCAGACCCACAAAGGCCAGACACCCTGACATTGGGGAAAGAAGGGTTTTCCAACAAATGGTACTGGGCAAATGACCATCCAAATGAAGAGAAATGAAATTGGACCCCAACCTCACACCACACACAAAACTTAAAATACATGAAGGGCTTAAATACAGGCAGTAAAAGTATAAACTCTCAAACAAAACGTGATGATACATTTTCATGACCTTGGATTAGCGATGGTTTCTTAGATATGACAGCACATACAACAAAAAAAAGATAAATTAGACTTCCTCAAAATTAAAAACATACATGCATCAAAATAAGCAATCCAGAAAGCGAAAAGACACGCCATAAAATGGAACCAAATACGTACGCATTATATATCTGATAATAGTCTGCTATCCAGGAGACAAAGAACTTTTACAACTCAAGAACAAAAAAAGAAAATGACTAACATTTTAAAATAGAATTGAATAGAACCTTGTCCAGAGGAGACCTGCAAAGTGTCAACAAGCACAGTAAGATGTTCCACATCCTCAGTCCTGATGCAAATGCAAATGAAAACCACATGTGATACCCCCTCACATAGTACCAGAAGGGCTATAATCCAGAAACTAAAACTAACAAACAGCAGCAACAATGTAGAAAAATTAGAACCCTTAAACATTGAAGGTGAAAAATTACAATGGTGTGGCTTCTGCATACAACACTTGGAAATTTCCACCCCACAAAAAAATGCCCATGTGGCTCAACAGACCCACTTCTAGAAATATACCCCCAAAATTGAAAACAGTTGTTAAAGGTGGATACATGAATCCACAGAAGCGCTCTTCACAATAGCAGAGACTTAAACAATTCAAATGTCCATCTTAATCAGCAGTGGAAACTAAGTGACCAATCCTGCAGCTACACCAGGATTCTTTAGCTTGATGCAATTATGAACATATTTCATAACTTCTAGAAATATGTTTCCTCTTAGCACAAAAATTCTAACGTGGCAGAAGACATGTTTACTAATACACCCAAAAATATTTAGTTCATCTACAATAAATAGCAAAAAAGGTGATAAATCAATGTTCAGTACTTAGTGTGTCATTATTCTGCTACTTGGAAATGCTCTAGACATTCAATAATGATGCATCATTTAATTTATAGGATAAAACTTTATAATTTCCAATTACCAAAGACACCTGGAAAATCTTTTCCATGTATATATACAATGTAATTATCACTTAAAAGTTTACCTTTTATTTTAATTGTACCTATTTGATATAGTAGTTAAAACTTTGAGATTTCAAAGTCAGTAATGACCAAAGCTATTTTCTTGACATATTTTTAACAGATAACTAATTTTTATAAACCCAGTTAGAAAAAATTGTATTTTGTGCTGATAATTTTCAAACGCATGACTGTGTAATCAAACCAAACTAAAACCAGCTTTAACATCAACTATTTCAACAGATCATAAAGTATTTCTGTTTGTTTGTATTTTATTTCTTACTTTATATAATCATTTAACTTGTTCAAGCCAATCAAATATCACAAACTGGTAACACCGTACGGAGCTACAAAACGTCTTACCACACACAAACACAAACTGGTTTCACACAGAGATCACAAATTAACAGAGTTAGTAACAACTATAGAGAACACACACGATGTTTTACCAAGAAAACAGCTGGTTGTCACAAGAGTTCTATAACACAATGTAAATTTATAAGTTTTCCCCATTCCAAGGACCCATCGTCTTGATGTGGACAGTGAGGTCTAAATAGTGAGACACCAAGCAGCCTCTTTACTGCTCAGGCCAGGAAGCCAGAGGCCCCTCCACACCGAGTGCAGAGGAAGCAGCCCTCCCAGAGCCAAAGGGTCACCCCCAAAGACAGTCAGAGAAAGCACAGACCTTCATCACATAGGCAGTAGGGATGGTGGGGTGGACAGAGTGTCTCAGGTCTCCCACAAAATGTGAGGCACCTCCAGCCCCAAACCCACTAATCTGTGGCCCCGAGCAGGTGCTACTAGACCGGGATCTGACCAGCACTAAAGGGTAAGGAAGGCTGGGGGGGACAGATGCCCCTTATGGGCAGAGGCCCCTCAGAACACAGTCCCCTGGGAGCTGGCACAGCCAGGCAGAGGTGCACTGGGAACCCCAGCTTATCTCACTGGCCACCAGGTGCAATGGAGTAAGTGCACCTGGCCGAAGGTGGGGACCAAAGAGGATTAGCTTCCTTGGTCACAAAGCCAAGCTCCCAGGACTCAGAACAAGAAGGAAAGAAAAACCTAAAGAGACTTTTAGAGAGGGACCCACAGCAAAGTTTGTCTCTGCAGACACGGGTCTGGAGAGAAACACTTAACTCCCCAGCCAGTGGGGCCGGCTCCAATGACAGTCTTACTGGAGCCTGTGCCTGTGTTCTGTCCCCATGGTAGTTCCTTCTTAGGGCAAAGGATACGCAAGACACAGACACAAGAAACAAAGAACATCTCTGGGAGGAAAGAATAAAGAACATCTCATGGAGGAAAGAATAGAGAAAACCCTCGAGTCTCTAGGTGCAGGAAGTAGCTGCACAGATACTTTTTCTGCCTACCTAAATTCAGAAAGCAGACAAAGGCCTCGCACCCCTGCTATCTACTGTCCAACTGCTGACAGAGACCAGGAATTGTAATCTATGAGCACCTAGAATTCACACACACACACAAAAATTCCAAAGACAGTGAGGAGAAATCAGGTAAATATGACATTTTAGACAAAGGTGGCAGTTGGCTCTTAGGCTTTAGACGTAAAAATGGGAGATTTACAGGTAATTCAGGAAAAGCTAAACACACATGGCAGGTAAAGTGTTGTGAGGCTCCTGCATGGAGTCTTCCTGTCTACTGCTAAGGGGATTGTGCTCAGGGTTTTATTTGTGCTTCATAGTCTTTAAGGAGGCTGGGAAAGGGGAGCCAGGCTGGAAAGGGGAGGCTTGTATTGTTAAAACTGCCCCTTTGAAATTTTTATTTTATTTACCTCAGCGGGCCTGGGACAGTTGTGGGCTCTGTTTCCGTTTCAGATCTACTCAGCAGAGGGTCCAGGGTGATGCTGAGACTTTCTCACGTCTATCGGACTGAAAAATCAGCTTCCATTTTTCTCAGGTTTCTGATTGGTTATTAAATCCTTTCAAGCCAGTTTCAACATACCAGTTCTCAAAATCTTAAATCTCCGTAAAGATTTTTAACACTTACACATCTCTTGATTTTCTCTTCTGCGTATTTTAAATCTAATGTTGACATTAGCATCTATTAAGACCCAAGAAGCTGAAGAACTAATTCAAAATCTTAAGAATAGTTAAATTTCCTTGTATCCGTTAGTATTAAACATGTGGTCTATCTCTAGGGTCCAAAAAAACAGCTTTGTTATGAGAGTTCTCTAACACATTTTCCAATTTAGAAGTTTTTCCAATTCAAAGGATCCATACTCTGGCCACTGATGGTAGGATTTTAATAGCTACTCAAACCAAAAAGCCTTTTGACAGCTTGACCAAGGAAGCCAAAGGCTTTCTGTCACTGTGGTATTTCCTTGTCAGGACCAAGGACACAAGAGACACAGAGACACAAAAAATGACCATCTCTGGAAGGGAAGGCGGGAAGGGAGGGTCAGGGTTGGAGATTAGGGTCCAGGGTCCCTGGTAAGGTGTCCTACTCAGGCCCTGGTGTCTGGCTATGTGGGACAATGGTCCATTTAGAGGTCTGGATCTGGGGTCCATGGTCCAGCTCTGGTGTCTTCTCTTATCTGAACACACAGGTGAGTACACATGTGAGTACTTTCGCCAAACTGGTTTCCCACGCACATTTCCTCCAGGCCCTATTGAAGTGATCACTTCATTAAAGAAAACCTGTGGACATATCCCCTCATGAGAGGGAAGAAAAAAAATAAACATGTGGGATTACATCAAACTAAAGAGTGTTTTCACAGCAAAGGAAACCATCAATAAAACAAAAAGGGATCCCAATGAATGGGAAAAGGTATCTGCCAATGATATATCTGATAAGGGGTTAATGTCGCAAATTTATAAAAAACACACTCAACTCAACTCCAAAAAAACAAACTACCCAATTAAAAAATGGGCAGAGGACTTGAAGAGATATTTTTCTAAAAAGGGCATACAGATGGCAAACAGACATATGAAGAAATGCTCAACCTCACTAACCATCAGAGAAATGCAAATAAAAACCACAATGAGATACCACCTCACCCCAGTCAAAATGGCTATTATCAATAAATCAACAAACAACAAGTGCTGGCGCGGATGTGGAGAAAAGGGAACGCTTGTGCACTGTTGGTGGGATTGCAGATTGGTGCAGCCACTATGGAAAACAGTATGGAGGTATCTCAAAAATCTGAAAATGGAACTACCCTATGATCCAGTAATTCCACTCTTAGGTATCTATCCGGAGAAATCCAAAACTCCAATTCAAAAATCTTTATGCACTCCTATGCTTATTGCAGCACTAAGCACAATAGCCAAGACATGGAAACATCTGAAATGCCCATCGGTAGATGACTGGATTAAGAAACTGTGGTACATTTATACAATGGAGTATTGCGCAGCCATAAAGAAGAAAGAAATCTTACCATTTGCAACAACAGGAATGGACCTAGAGAACATTATGTTAAGTGAAATAAGTCAGACAGAGAAAGACAAATACCATATGATCTCACTTATATGCAGAATCTAAAGAAAAGAATGAGTGAATGAACTAATCAGAAACAGTTTTGGGGACAAAGAGGAAAAACTGAGGGTTGCTAGATGGGTGGGGGGGGATAAGGGGGAAGGTGAGGGGATTAGAAAACAGTCGGTAACCACAAGATGGCCACGGGGTTTTGAAAATTGATTTGGGGAACGTAATCAATAATGTTGTAAAGATTTTGTAGGGTATCCGATGGACACGTGTCCCATTTGGGAGACCACCTCAGGGATGATGTGGATGCCTGATCACGGCACTGTACACCTGAAGCTGAACAATAATGAATGCCAACTCTAATTTTATATATATAGATATGTGTATATATGTGTATGTATATACTTACAAGTGGAGTACAGCATTAGGAATCGAGACAGTGGAAATGTAATGGCTGTGTGCGATGTCAGAGGGGTAGTGGATGGGGGGAGAAGGGTTCACACAGTGTGAGGGATATAAATGATAAATGTCTAAGTATTACTTTGTCTTGTGCACCTGAAACTAATAAAAATATATTTGATAACTAGGATACTTCACTAATTTTGGCAAACCTACATGACCTAGTTCTTCAAAATCAACAAGATTCTTCTCTCCTGAAAGAACTCTCCCTCACAGTCTCAAATAGATAGGCAGTCCTTAAGACAAATAACTAATTTATAACTGTTTCTAAAACCACATAGTGAGTCCATTTCCGTCACTATTCATTGCCATTGGTACAGCAAGAAGAGAGGGGCTCATATACACTATGTTTTCTTTGATAGTGAAAAGGGGAAAAAATTCCTGAGTCTTCAAGAGGGGAAAGATCAATTCTTAGCCTCCCAAATCCACAAAGATGATGGGAACTTTGGTGCCATTATAATTTTGATTGAGCAATGTTGAACGAGGTTTTAACTGTTTTTTGAAATAGGGAGATTTTCTAAACTAACCGAAAATGAACGTCTTGCACACTACATATTTTTATTTCTGAACTGTAAGCTGCAAGCCCGATGGAATCAATATACCCTAATTTCCTACATCCTCATACAAATTAATATTTTACTAATATTTATCAATAATAGAACCATATATTTTATTTTAGGTTTTAGTAAAAATAACTTGTATTTTCACAAGAGATATATTTTAATTTCATTTGAAAAAAAAAAGAAAACCTGTGAGTCTCTACTCTCGAGAAGCTAGGTTCACAAATATATTTTCCTGCCAGTCTACTTGTAGAGGAGGGGAAAAGGACGTGCAGTACTTCTAAATTCTCTCAAACCCTGCATAAATACATACACCAGAAAGGCTCACAGCATGAACAAAAACACCGCTTACCTCTGGCGGCAGACGTCCTTGCCAGCTGCGGTGGTTGCCAGGAGCCAGCAGTGCCCTGGCCATTAATTCTCCTTGCAGGCTTCCCCAATACTGTGGGAGCTTCACAATTATTTGTTTTGCTCTGACCCAGTAAGTGTGTTATTGGAGAGCAGGTCAGTCATCACAGGAAGGCATTCCAGGATGTAGGAACAACTCGTGAGCAAAGGCAAGCAGGAGGAGGATTTGTTTTTAAAAAGAAAATATATCCCCAAAATGCAGGAGTGCACAGGCACAGGAGGAGAGCGACTGTGCTGAAACAAACAAAATTTAGGATTATATTTTAATGAGGGTGGGAAACAATCAGGAGTGGAGTCACAGGTGGAGCCTAGGGCGTTTCCAGGGCGTTCCCAGGGTGTGTCTCTGCTGATCACTCCCTCCCATCAGGAAGAGGGATTTCCTTGTGGGAACTGTCCTGAGGACACAGGGGTGGAGATTTTTCCCAGCCTGCAATGCTAATAGTGTTATAACCCTTTACAATTAGCTGTAGCTGTAGCATTTCTGAGGAGTGATCTCATCTCCCTTTTCTTTGTTTCACAAATCATCTTCCTTCCTTTCCTTCTGTCTGTCCCTGAGGCACTGTTCTCTCTGTCCAGAAGAACAACTTCTTCTAGCTGAGCTAATCATCAAATTAAGAATCGGGTTAATAAGATAAAATTGAATTTTAACCTACGTGCATGGGGAATTCACGTATGCCAGTCGTCTAAAAGTACAACAGCTGCAATTACGTACAGTTCATAATACTTGATAGTAATAAATGATCATGTCCATGGTTAGTGTATTGATTTCAACTTTATCCTTATTTTTATGCTAGTTGGGCCTTTATGCACCTTACTTTAGTAAACGTGTACTTGTTTGAAAGGTCTTATAAACTGAATGAACGCCCACTAATGTGAGATATAAGTCATTCCACTCAGCAAGGTAATTTTTTCAGGGGATATTGTTACGGAACTCTTTTTCATCGCACTGTAGTTACATGAATATCAGATGTAATGACACGTACAACCTAAATAAGACAGGATAACCGAGAATGTACACGTTGTAAAAATACACATATTTCCCAAGTTAGCCCTGTGGACAGATAGGTGTTGTGGCGTGGAATTTACAAAAGGTGAAAGCATTCACAGACTCTACAAAGGAAGCTTTTATGACAGTTAGGGCAGAGAGAGAATGCCCATGGCAGTGTCCAACAATGACGGCTGCCTCTGGTAAGAAAGAGAGAAACACGGGGGGTTGGGGGTGAGGGGGAGTCGCCGGCGCAGAGTCCAGTGTCTGAGGGTGGACAGCTGCACCTAACTTCGGGTTAGCTTTTTCTTACGTAGGAAAGGAGGAGTCGGTCAGGCTGGTTTGAGGGCTGACATCCTTCCTGGGGTCTGGTCTGTTTGAAGACAAAGTTATGTCCGGACTCCAAACTAGGAGTTAGCCATAGCGGCCTGGGACTCGAATGCATCACCAGTAAAAAAGTGCAAGAAGTTGTAAATTGGATTCCAGTGTCTGGGTGCCTGGGGATTACGAAATTGCTCTTTCCCAGGTTAGGATGTTAGTTCACAAGGTATGGGTTTACTTGAGAAAGGGAACAAACAGTTAATCATTGAGGGGAGAAACAAAGAGAAAACAGCTGAATATCAGGGTGGATCAATAACTGGGTTTAATTACAGGTGGCTGGATAGCGAGCTCTGCGGTGAGTCACACTGCAAACGAGCTAAGTCTAAGTGTGTTAATGATTCCCCGAATCTCACCGATACAATAGAGGCATGCGGTGGGAGGAGTGGGCGATGCGATGTTTGCAGACCCAGGCCCCATATGCAGTAACACTGCCTCGTCCTCTCATTATAGTAAATAAGGTCCAGGCACTGCTGCCAGTGTCCCACACACAACTCAGTGCACAGGGGGCCGCTACCACTTCCCTGGAGGTGGAATAAGACAGACAAACAAGGGTTGGGAGTTGGGGAGGAGGGGGGACGGACGCACAGCATGAGACACCGACTGGGACAGACGCACTGAGGCTGAGTTGAAGTGGCAGCTTCCCCACCGGAGTGCGGTGGTGCCCCGGGCTGGGCTCCGTTAGGGAGGCAGTGCCCGAGCGCTGGCAGTCACCGTGGGAACCCGGGGAAGGCCTCCAGGGTCCGCGGATTGCCGCAGGGCTCCGAGCCCCGCCTGGGGTCCCACTAGCGGGAGGAGAGGAGCGGCTCCAGGCACCCTCCTAGTGTTTGTGGTGTGCATGCCCGCCTGCCTGCTTTTCCCCTGTGGTGGTCTTTCCTGGAGCCCGAGGGCAGGTGCGCTCTCTACTCCAGCCATTTTGTCCTGGCTCTTTTGGTGCTGGGGGCGGGGCCACCGAGGCGGGCGGGAACGGACCGCGCCTGGTGCTCCTGGGAGATGAAAGCGGGGCGGGGAGGGGTCCCGGTGCCGGCTATCAGAGACGGAGCTATTAGGTGGGGTGGGGCGGGTGGCGTTCCCCTTGGTCCGGTGTCGCGGGACACCCCGAGTCTCTGTGTCGGGGCCCAGGTGCAGGCAGAGCGATGGTCGTCCCCTGGGCTCGGTCCCGAGGTGCCAAGCACCAGCACGTCCCTGGCTGGAGTAAGCCGCCCGAGGTCGCTACAGGCCTGCGCCTGCAGGCAGACCCGGACTTGCGCGTTGGGGGCGGGGCGAACGGCTGCTGGCAGAAGGCTTGCGGGAAGGAAGGGGACTAAGCAGGGGGTGCGGGGGGGGGTCGCGGTGTTGGCCAGAGGAGACTCAGCTATCCGCTGGGGTGGGGCGGGTGGCCTTCCCCTTGGTCCGGTGTCGGGCGACACCCTGAGTCTCTGTCTCAGGGCCCAGGTGCAGGCAGAGCGATGGTCGTCCCCGGGGCTCGGTCCCGAGGTGCCAAACACCAGCACTTCCTTGTCTGGAGAAAGCCGCCCAAGGCAGGTGCAGGTCTGCGCCTGCAGGCAGACCTGGGCTTGGGCGTTGGGGGCGGGGCGAACGGCTGCTGGCAGAGGGCTTGCGGGAGGGAAGGGGACAAAGAAGGGGGTTCCGTGAGGGGGAGCCCGGGCTGAAGGTCCTGACGTGAGGCCGGGACAGCGAGATTGTAGTGCCCTGTGGCGCCACCCATTCCTCTCCCCCTGCCCTCCAGCCCCTAAAGCACCACCCCTGGCGTGGGTTTATTAGGCGGGCTGGGCCACTCCCGGAGGATGAGGGGCGGGGCGGCCGCAAGAGGAGTCGCGGGTCAAAGCCTAGGGCTCCCGGTATTCCCGGGCGGTCCCCCATCCAAGTACTAACCAGGCCCGACCCTCCTTAGCTTCCCAGATCAAAGGAGGTAGGGCGCGTTCAAGCTACTGTGGCCATAGACATGGGAGCAGGCTCTGGGCGCCACAAGAGCAGCGGACCGGCCTGCGTGGTGAGCGCGAACCACGCTGCCGGGCTGCTCCAGTCCGGAGCATCTCCCCGCTGGCCGGCTCCGCCAGGGCCCCGCCTCTTGCCTGCTCCCCGCCTCCTCAAAACGCCGCCTGGGTGGACTGCCTTTGGCTCCTTGCCAGCAGCGAGGCCCCTTCGCGCCATCTGTGGCTCCACGGGGCCGCTACCACTTCCCTGGAGGTGGAAGAAGACAGACAAAGAAGGGTTGGGAGTTGGGGAGGAGGGGGGACGGACGCACAGCATGGGACACCGACTGGGACAGACGCACTAGGTCTGAGTTGAAGTGGCAGCCTCCCCAGCAGACTGCGGTGGTGCCCGGTGCTGGCCTCCGTTATAAAGGCAGTGCCCGGGCGCTGGCAGTCACCGTGGGACCCAGGGGCAGGCCTCCAGGGTCCGCGGATTGCCACCGGGCTCCGAGCCCCGCCTGAGGTCCCGCATGCGGGAGGAGAGGAGCGGCCCCAGGCACCCTCCTCGTGTGGGTTGTGTGCATGCCCGCCTGCCTGCTTTTCCCCTGTGGTGGTCTCTCCTGGAGCCCAAGGGCACGTGAACTTTCTACTCCTGCCATTTTGTCCTGGCTCTTTTGGTGCTGGGGGCGGGGCCACGGAGGTCTGGGGGAAGGGAGGGCTCCTGGTGCTCCTGGGAGATGAAAGGGGGGCGGGGAGGCCTCGCGGTGCCGGCCAGCGAAGACACAGCTATCCGTTGGAGTCGGGCGGGTGGCCTTCCCCTTGGTCCTCTGTCCGGCGACACCCCGAGTCTCTGTCTCAGGGCCCAGGTGCAGGCAGAGCGATGGTCGTCCCCTGGGCTCGGTCCCGAGGTGCCAAGCACCAGCACGTCCCTGGCTGGAGTAAGCCGCCCGAGGTCGCTACAGGCCTGCGCCTGCAGGCAGACCCGGACTTGCGCGTTGGGGGCGGGGCGAACGGCTGCTGGCTGAAGGCTTGAGGGAGGGAAGGGGACTAAGAAGGGTGTGCGGGAGGGGGGGGGTCGCGGTGTTGGCCAGCAGAGACGCAGCTATCCGCTGGGGTGGGGCGGGTGGCCTTCCCCTTGGTCCGGTGTCGGGCGACACCGCGAGTCTCTGTCTCAGGGCCTCCTGGCGTGAGGCCGGGGCAGCGAGATTGTAGTGCCAGGTGGCGCCAGCCATGCCTCTCCCCCTGCCCTCCAGCCCCCCTAGCGCCACCCCTGGCGTGAGTTTATTAGGCGGGCTGGGCCACTCCCGGAGGACGAGGGGCGTGGCGGCCGCAAAAGGAGTGGCGGGTCAAAGCCTAGGGCACCCGGTATTCCCGGGCGATGCCCCATCCTAGTACTATCCAGGACGACCCTGCTTAGCTTCGCAGATCAAAGGAGGTAGGGAGCCTTCAAGCTGCTGTGGCCATAGACGCTGGGAGCAGCCCCCAGCGCCACAAAGCAGCGGACCGGCCTGCGTGGTGAGCGAGAACCAGGCTGCCAGGCTGCTCCCGTCCGGAGCATCTCCCCGCTGGCCGGCTCCGCCAGGGCCCCGTCTCCCGCCTGCTCCCCGCCTCCTCAGGACGCCGCGGGCGTGGGCAGCGGGTTACTCTTTGACCGCAGTGAGGCTCCTTCGGGCCACCCGTGGCTCCACGGGGCCTCTGCCACTACCCTGGCGGTGACAGAAGCCAGAGAGACAGCGGTTGGGAGTGGGGGGGGGAGGAAGGAGGGACACACAGGCTGTGTCACGGAATGGGACCGACGCACGGGGGCAGTGTTGAAGGGACAGCTCCTCCACCGGCGGACGGTCGCGCCCGGGGCTGGGCTCCGTTAAGGATGTAGAGCCCGGAGGGAGGGGGGGGCGGGCAGTCACCGTGGGACCCCGGGGCAGGCCTCCAGGGTCTGCGGAGTGCCGGTGGGGTCCGAATCTCGCCGGGGGTTTGTCACGCGAAAGGAGAGGCTCTGGCCCAGGCACCCTACTCCTGTGGGTTTTGGGCCTGCCTGCCTGCCTGCTTTGCCCCTGTGGTGGTCTCTCCTGGAGGCCCGGGGAGACGGCCGCGCGCGTGCAGTTGTGGCACTCCCTCCCTCCGCTGCTTTGGCCGGGCTCTTTGTGGCTGTGCGCCGGGGACCGCAGCGACCGGCGGGGGGGAACCGAGCGCACACAGCTCTCCTGGGAGAAGGAAGGGCGCTGGGGGAGGGGCCGCGGTGCCTGCCCGCGGAGACGGAGTTCTCCGGTGGGGTGGGGCGGCTTGGCGTGCCCTCGGCTTGCTGTCCTGGGACAACCAGTCCCTCTGTCTTGGGCCCGGATGCAGGCAGTGGGACGGTCACCCCTCTGCCAAGGACACCGAGGTGCCAAGGAGCCGCACTGCCTTGGCAGGAGAAAGCCGCCCGAGGCCGTTTGGATGCCTGCGCCGGCAGGCAGCCCTGGGTTTGGGCTTTGGGGGCGGGGTCGTGGGCGCGGCGAAGGTCTGCGGGTTGACAGCTTTCGCTTGCGGGGGAAAAAAGAGGCTATAGAAGGGACTGTGGGGGGAGACCTGGCCCAGGCGCCTGGCGTGAGGCCTGGTCTGCGAGGCTCTAGGTCTCGGCGGCGGCCCGGACCCCACCCTCCCACTACCCAGCCCCCCCACCCCGCCCAGCCCCGCTGGCCAGGGGTCCTGTGGCGGGGTTGGCGGCTGCAGAGTGTCCAGGGGCATGGCGGCCGCAAAAGCAGTGGCGGGCAAAAGCCTAGTGCACCCGGTATTCCCAGGCGGTCTCCCATCCAAATACTAACCAGGCCCGACCCTGCTTAGCTTCCGAGATCAGAGGAGATCGGGCGCGTGTAGGGTGGTATGGCCGTAGACGCTGGGACCGGGCTCGCGGCGCCCCAAGAGCAGCCGCCCGGCCTGCTTGGTGAGCGCGCGCCAGGTTGTTGGGCCGCGCCGGCGGCGAGCCTCTCACCGCCTGCCGGCTGCAGCAGCGCCGCGCCACCCGCCTGCTCCCTGCCTCCTCAGGACGCCGCGGGCGTGGGCAGCGGGTTACTCTTTGCCCGCAGTGAGGCCCCTTCGGGGCACCCGTGGCTGCACGGGGCCTCTGCCACTACCCTGGCGGTGACAGAAGCCAGAGAGACAGCGGTTGCGAGTGGGGGGGGGGGGGAAGGAGGGACGCACAGGCTCTGTCACGGAATGGGACCCACGCACGGGGGCAGTGTTGAAAGGACAGCTCCTCCACCGGCGGACGGTCGCGCCCGGGGCTGGGCTCCGTTAAGGATGTACAGCCCGAGGGGGGGGCGGGCAGTCACCGTGGGACCCAGGGGCAGGCCTGCGGGAACCGAACGCGCAGGGCTCCCCTGGGAGAAGGAAGGGCGCTGGGAGAGCGGCCGCGGTGCCTGCCGGTGGAGACGGAGTCCTCCGGTGGGGTGGAGCGGCTGGGCGTCCCCTCGGCTTGCTGTCCTGGGAGAACCAGTCCCTCTGTCTCCGGGCCCGGGTGCAGGCAGTGGGACGGTCACCCCTGTGCCAAGGACACCGAGGTGCCAAGGAGCCGCACTGCCTTGGCAGGAGAAAGCCGCCCGAGGCCGTTTGGAGGCCTGCGCCGGCAGGCAGCCCTGGGCTTGGGCTTTGGGGGCGGGGTCGTGGGCGCGGCGAAGGTCTTCGGGTTGACAGCATGCGCTTGCGGGGGGGAAAAAAGAGGCTATAGAAGGGGCTGTGGGGGGAGACCTGGCCTAGTCGCCTGGCGTGAGGCAGGGTCTGCGAGGCTGTAGGTCTCGGCGGCGGCCCGGACCCCACCCTCCAACTACCCCCGCCCACCCCACCCAGCCCCGCTGGCCAGGGGTCCTGTGGCGGGGTTGGCAGCTGCAGAGGGTCCAGGGGCATGGCGGCCCCAAAAGGAGTGGCGGGTAAAAGCCTAGAGCACCCGGTATTCCCGGGCGGTCTCCCATCCAAGTACTAACCAGGCCCGACCCTGCTTAGCTTCCTGGATCAGAGGAGATCCGGCGCGTGCAGGGTGGTATGGCCTTAGATCTGGGACCGGGCTCCCGGCGCCCCAAGAGCAGCCGCCCGGCCTGCTTGGTGAGCGCTCGCCAGGTTGCTGGGCCGCGCCCCGCCTGCCGGCTCCAGCAGCGCAGCGCCACCCGCCTGCTCCTTGCCTCCTCAGGACGCCGCGGTCGTGGGCAGCGGGTTACTCTTTGCCCACAGTGAGGCCCGTTCGGGCCACCCGTGGCTCCGCGGGCCCTCTGCCACTTCCCTGGCGGTGACAGAAGCCAGAGAGACAGCGGTTGCGAGTGGGGGGGGGGAGGAAGGAGGGACGCACAGGCTCTGTCACGGAATGGGACCGACGCACGGGGGCAGTGTTGAAGCGACAGCTCCTCCACCGGCGGACGGTCACGCCCGGGGCTGGGCTCCGATAAGGATGTAGAGCCGGGGGGGGGGGGGGGGGGGGGTTAGGGGGGGGCGTGCAGTCACCATTGGATACTGGGGCAGGCCTCCAGGGTCTGCGGAGTGCCGGTGGGGTCCGAATCTCGCCCGGGGTTTGTCACGCGAAAGGAGAGGCTCTGGCCCAGGCACCCTACTCCTGTGGGTTTTGGGCCTGCCTGCCTGCCTGCTTTTCCCCTGTGGTGGTCTCTCCTGGAGGCCCGGGGAGACGGCCGCGCGCGTGCAGTTGTGGCACTCCCTCCCTCCGCTGCTTTGGCCGGGCTCTTTGTGGCTGTGCGCCGGGGACCGCAGCGACCGGCGGGGGGGAACCGAGCGCACACAGCTCTCCTGGGAGAAGGAAGGGCGCTGGGGGAGGGGCCGCGGTGCCTGCCCGCGGAGACGGAGTTCTCCGGTGGGGTGGGGCGGCTTGGCGTGCACTCGGCTTGCTGTCCTGGGACAACCAGTCCCTCTGTCTTTGGGCCCGGGTGCAGGCAGTGGGACGGTCACCCCTCTGCCAAGGACACCGAGGTGCCAAGGAGCCGCACTGCCTTGGCAGGAGAAAGCCGCCCGAGGCCGTTTGGATGCCTGCGCCGGCAGGCAGCCCTGGGTTTGGGCTTTGGGGGCGGGGTCGTGGGCGCGGCGAAGGTCTGCGGGTTGACAGCTTTCGCTTGCGGGGGAAAAAAGAGGCTATAGAAGGGACTGTGGGGGGAGACCTGGCCCAGGCGCCTGGCGTGAGGCCTGGTCTGCGAGGCTCTAGGTCTCGGCGGCGGCCCGGACCCCACCCTCCCACTACCCAGCCCCCCCACCCCGCCCAGCCCCGCTGGCCAGGGGTCCTGTGGCGGGGTTGGCGGCTGCAGAGTGTCCAGGGGCATGGCGGCCGCAAAAGCAGTGGCGGGCAAAAGCCTAGTGCACCCGGTATTCCCAGGCGGTCTCCCATCCAAATACTAACCAGGCCCGACCCTGCTTAGCTTCCGAGATCAGAGGAGATCGGGCGCGTGCAGGGTGGTATGGCCGTAGACGCTGGGACCGGGCTCGCGGCGCCCCAAGAGCAGCCGCCCCGCCTGCTTGGTGAGCGCGCGCCAGGTTGTTGGGCCGCGCCGGCGGCGAGCCTCTCACCGCCTGCCGGCTGCAGCAGCGCCGCGCATCCCGCCTGCTCCCTGCCTCCTCAGGACGCCGCGGGCGTGGGCAGCGGGTTACTCTTTGCCCGCAGTGAGGCCCCTTCGGGGCACCCGTGGCTGCACGGGGCCTCTGCCACTACCCTGGCGGTGACAGAAGCCAGAGAGACAGCGGTTGCCAGTGGGGGGGGGAGGAAGGAGGGACGCACAGGCTCTGTCACGGAATGGGACCCACGCACGGGGGCAGTGTTGAAGGGACAGCTCCTCCACCGGCGGACGGTCGCGCCCGGGGCTGGGCTCCGTTAAGGATGTACAGCCCGGGGGGGGCGGGCGTGTAGTCACCGTGGGACCCAGGGGCAGGCCTGCGGGAACCGAACGCGCAGGGCTCCCCTGGGAGAAGGAAGGGCGCTGGGAGAGCGGCCGCGGTGCCTGCCGGTGGAGACGGAGTCCTCCGGTGGGGTGGAGCGGCTGGGCGTCCCCTCGGCTTGCTGTCCTGGGACAACCAGTCCCTCTGTCTCCGGGCCCGGGTGCAGGCAGTGGGACGGTCACCCCTGTGCCAAGGACACCGAGGTGCCAAGGAGCCGCACTGCCTTGGCAGGAGAAAGCCGCCCGAGGCCGTTTGGAGGCCTGCGCCGGCAGGCAGCCCTGGGCTTGGGCTTTGGGGGCGGGGTCGTGGGCGCGGCGAAGGTCTGCGGGTTGACAGCATGCGCTTGCGGGGGGAAAAAGAGGCTATAGAAGGGGCTGTGGGGGGAGACCTGGCCCAGGCGCCTGGCGTGAGTCCGGGTCTGCGAGGCTGTAGGTCTCGGCGGCGGCACGGACCCCACCCTCCCACTACCTACCCCCCCACCCCGCCCAGCCCCGCTGGCCAGGGGTCCTGTGGCGGGGTTGGCGGCTGCAGAGGGTCCTGGGGCATGGCGGCCGCAAAAGCGGTGGCGGGCAAAAGCCTAGTGCAACCGGTATTCCCAGGCGGTCTCCCATCCAAGTACTAACCAGGCCCGACCCTGCTTAGCTTCCGAGATCAGAGGAGATCGGGCGCGTGCAGGGTGGGATGGCCGTAGACGCTGGGACCGGGCTCGCGGCGCCCCAAGAGCAGCTGCCCGGCCTTCGTGGTGAGCGCGCGCCAGGTTGTTGGGCCGCTCCGGCGGCGAGCCTCTCCCCGCCTTCCGGCTCCAGCAGCGCCGCACCACCCGCCTGCTCCCCTCGTCCTCAGGACGCCGCGGTCGTGGGCAGCGGGTTACTCTTTGCCCGCAGTGAGGCCCGTTCGGGCCACCCGTGGCTCCACGGGCCCTCTGCAACTTCCCTGGCGGTGACAGAAGCCAGAGAGACAGCGGTTGCGAGTGGGGGGGGGGGAGGAAGGAGGGACGCACAGGCTCTGTCACGGAATGGGACCGACGCACGGGGGCAGTGTTGAAGCGACAGTTCCTCCACTGGCGGACGGTCACGCCCGGGGCTGGGCTCCTATAAGGATGTAGAGCCGGGGGGGGGGGGGGGGGCGTGCAGTCACCGTTGGATACTGGGGCAGGCCTCCAGGGTCTGCGGAGTGCCGGTGGGGTCCGAATCTCGCCCGGGGTTTGTCACGCGAAAGGAGAGGCTCTGGCCCAGGCACCCTACTCCTGTGGGTTTTGGGCCTGCCTGCCTGCCTGCTTTTCCCCTGTGGTGGTCTCTCCTGGAGGCCCGGGGAGACGGCCGCGCGCGTGCAGTTGTGGCACTCCCTCCCTCCGCTGCTTTGGCCGGGCTCTTTGTGGCTGTGCGCCGGGGGCCGGAGCGGCCGGCTGGCGGGAACCGAGCGCACACGGCTCTCCTGGGAGAAGGAAGGGCGCTGGGGGAGGGGCCGCGGTGCCTGCCCGCGGAGACGGAGTTCTCCGGTGGGTTGGGGCGGCTTGGCGTGCCCTCGGCTTGCTGTCCTGGGACAACCAGTCCCTCTGTCTTTGGGCCCGGGTGCAGGCAGTGGGACGGTCACCCCTCTGCCAAGGACACCGAGGTGCCAAGGAGCCCCACTGCCTTGGCAGGAGAAAGCCGCCTGAGGCCGTTTGGAGGCCTGCGCCGGCAGGCAGCCCTGGGCTTGGGCTTTGGGGGCGGGGTCGTGGGCGCGGCGAAGGTCTGCGGGTTGACAGCTTTCGCTTGCGGGGGAAAAAAGAGGCTATAGAAGGGACTGTGGTGGAGACCTGGCCCAGGCGCCTGGCGTGAGTCCGGGTCTGCGAGGCTGTAGGTCTCGGCGGCGGCCCCGACCCCATCCTCCCACTACCCAGCCCCCCCACCCCGCCCAGCCCCGCTGGCCAGGGGTCCTGTGGCGGGGTTGGCGGCTGCAGAGTGTCCAGGGGCATGGCGGCCGCAAAAGCAGTGGCGGGCAAAAGCCTAGTGCACCCGGTATTCCCAGGCGGTCTCCCATCCAAATACTAACCAGGCCCGACCCTGCTTAGCTTCCGAGATCAGAGGAGATCCGGCGCGTGCAGGGTGGTATGGCCGTAGACGCTGGGACCGGGCTCGCGGCGCCCCAAGAGCAGCCGCCCGGCCTGCTTGGTGAGCGCGCGCCAGGTTGTTGGGCCGCGCCGGCGGCGAGCCTCTCACCGCCTGCCGGCTGCAGCAGCGCCGCGCATCCCGCCTGCTCCCCGCCTCCTCAGGACGCCGCGGGCGTGGGCAGCGGGTTACTCTTTGCCCGCAGTGAGGCCCCTTCGGGGCACCCGTGGCTGCACGGGGCCTCTGCCACTACCCTGGCGGTGACAGAAGCCAGAGAGACAGCGGTTGCGAGTGGGGGGGGGGAGGAAGAAGGGACGCACAGGCTCTGTCACGGAATGGGACCCACGCACGGGGGCAGTGTTGAAGGGACAGCTCCTCCACCGGCGGACGGTCGCGCCCGGGGCTGGGCTCCGTTAAGGATGTACAGCCCGGGGGGGGGGGCGGGCAGTCACCGTGGGACCCAGGGGCAGGCCTGCGGGAACCGAACGCGCAGGGCTCCCCTGGGAGAAGGAAGGGCGCTGGGAGAGCGGCCGCGGTGCCTGCCGGTGGAGACGGAGTCCTCCGGTGGGGTGGAGCGGCTTGGCGTGCCCTCGGCTTGCTGTCCTGGGACAACCAGTCCCTCTGTCTCCCGGCCTGGGTGCAGGCAGTGGGACGGTCACCCCTCTGCCAAGGACACCGAGGTGCCAAGGAGCCGCACTGCCTTGGCAGGAGAAAGCCGCCCGAGGCCGTTTGGAGGCCTGCGCGGGCAGGCAGCCCTGGGCTTGGGCTTTGGGGGCGGGATCGTGGGCGCGGCGAAGGTCTGCGGGTTGACAGCATGCGCTTGCGGGGGTGAAAAAGAGGCTATAGAAGGGGCTGTGGGGGGAGACCTGGCCCAGGCGCCTGGCGTGAGTCCGGGTCTGCGATGCTGTAGGTCTCGGCGGCGGCACGGACCCCACCCTCCCACTACCTACACCCCCACCCCGCCCAGCCCCGCTGGCCAGGGGTCCTGTGGCGGGGTTGGCGGCTGCAGAGGGTCCTGGGGAATGGCGGCCGCAAAAGCAGTGGCGGGCAAAAGCCTAGTGCACCCGGTATTCCCAGGCGGTCTCCCATCCAAGTACTAACCAGGCCCGACCCTGCTTAGCTTCCGAGATCAGAGGAGATCGGGCGCGTGCAGGGTGGTATGGCCGTAGACGATGGGACCGGGCTCGCGGCGCCCCAAGAGCAGCTGCCCGGCCTTCGTGCTGAGCGCGCGCCAGGTTGTTGGGCCGCTCCGGCGGCGAGCCTCTCCCCGCCTTCCGGCTCCAGCAGCGCCGCACCACCCGCCTGCTCCCCGCGTCCTCAGGACGCCGCGGTCGTGGGCAGCGGGTTACTCTTTGCCCGCAGTGAGGCCCGTTCGGGCCACCCGTGGCTCCACGGGCCCTCTGCCACTTCCCTGGCGGTGACAGAAGCCAGAGAGACAGCGGTTGCGAGTGGGGGGGGGGAGGAAGGAGGGACGCACAGGCTCTGTCACGGAATGGGACCGACGCACGGGGGCAGTGTTGAAGGGACAGCTCCTCCACCGGCGGACGGTCACGCCCGGGGCTGGGCTCCGATAAGGATGTAGAGGGGGGGGGGGCGGGCAGTCACCGTGGGATACTGGGGCAGGCCTCTAGGCTCTGCGGAGTTCCGGTGGGGTCCGAATCCGCCCGGGGTTTGTCACGCGAAAGGAGAGGCTCTGGCCCAGGCACCCTACTCCTGTGGGTTTTGGGCCTGCCTGCCTGCCTGCTTTTCCCCTGTGGTGGTCTCTCCTGGAGGCCCGGGGAGACGGCCGCGCGCGTGCAGTTGTGGCACTCCCTCCCTCTGCTGCTATGGCCGGGCTCCTTTGTGGCTGTGCGCCGGGGACCGCAGCGACCGGCGGGGGGGAACCGAGGGCACACAGCTCTCCTGGGAGAAGGAAGGTCGCTGGGGGAGGGGCCGCGGTGCCTGCCGGTGGAGACGGAGTCCTCCGGTGGGGTGGGGCGGCTGGGCGTCCCCTCGGCTTGCTGTCCTAGGACAACCAGTCCCTCTGTCTCCGGGCCCGGGTGCCTGCAGTGGGACGGTCACCCATCTGCCAAGGACACCGAGGTGCCAAGGAGCCGCACTGCCTTGGCAGGAGAAAGCCGCCCGAGGCCGTTTGGAGGCCTGAGCGGGGAGGCAGCCCTGGGCTTGGGCTTTGGGGGCGGGGTCGTGGGCGCGGCGAAGTTCTTCGCGTTGACAGCATGCGCTTGCGGGGGGTAAAAAAGAGGCTATAGAAGGGGCTGTGGGGGGAGTCCTGGCCCAGTCGCCTGGCGTGAGGCAGGGTCTGCGAGGCTGTAGGTCTGGGCGGCGGCCCGGACCCCACCCTCCAACTACCCCCCCCACCCCGCCCAGCCCCGCTGGCCAGGGGTCCTGTTGCGGGGTTGGCAGCTGCAGAGGGTCCAGGGGCATGGCGGCCGCAAAAGGAGTGGCGGGCAAAAGCCTAGTGCACCCGGTATTCCCAGGCGGTCTCCCATCCAAATACTAACCAGGCCCGACCCTGCTTAGCTTCCGAGATCAGAGGAGATCCGGCGCGTGCAGGGTGGTATGGCCGTAGACGCTGGGACCGGGCTCGCGGCGCCCCAAGAGCAGCCGCCCGGCCTGCGTGGTGAGCGCGCGCCAGGTTGTTGGGCCGCGCCGGCGGCGAACCTCTCCCCGCCTTCCGGCTCCAGCAGTGCCGCGCCACCCGCCTGCTCCCCGCCTCCTCAGGACGCCGCGGGCGTGGGCAGCGGGTTACTCTTTGCCCGCAGTGAGGCCCTTTCAGGCCACCCGTGGCTCCACGGGCCCTCTGCCACTTCCCTGGCGGTGACAGAAGCCAGAGAGACAGCGGTTGCGAGTGGGGGGGGGAGGAAGGAGGGACGCACAGGCTCTGTCACGGAATGGGACCGACGCACGGGGGCAGTGTTGAAGCGACAGCTCCTCCACCGGCGGACGGTCGCGCCCGGGGCTGGGCTCCGTTAAGGATGTAGAGCCCGGGGGCGGGGGGGCGGGCAGTCACCGTGAGATACTGGGGCAGGCCTCCAGGCTCTGCGGAGTGCCGGTGGGGTCCGAATCTCGCCCGGGGTTTGTCACGGGATAGGAGAGGCTCTGGCCCAGGCACCCTACTCCTGTGGGTGTTTATTTTAAAGAACAATACGGCATTGACCTTGTTTTGTAAGTGTCCCCTGGTAAACCTATGATCGAGTTACCCAGGATATGTACAGTGACGAGTGGATGCTCTGTGTTCTTATTCTTAAATGTAAAGACTGTAAAAATAATGCAGATTGTTTTCCAAAGTGGTTGTACCAATCCACATTTCCACCAGCACTGACTAGGAGTTATAATGGCTCCACGTCTTCAATAGAACTTGGTTTTTCCAGACTCTCAGTACCTGCCATTCTGGTACATACAAAAATTTAAAATTAAGGTTTAGTTTTATGCTTATTTAATTATTAACAATATTAAGGGCTTCTTATACGTTTCTGGCCAAAGTATATTCACTTTTGCTTTACGAATATATAAAACATGTATCTTTATATACTGCATCTATTTGAGTATTGTATGTATGTTTATATTTTCTATACTACACATAGTATATTACAATGTATATGCATGTTCATATTTTCTATATATTCATGTGGTATGTGTACATATAATTATATAAGCACATATCCTAACATATTATGTCTATTAAAATTATATATGTATAGATATACATATACATGCCACATATATTATTGGATGATATCTTTCTCATTGATATATTGATATTTTAACTACTTTACATTTGAAATATACCAATTGCCATTTATTTACGTGATTAAAATTAGCTCTCAATTTATAACTTTTTTGCTTCTTTTTGTTGTCTTTTTATGAAGTGATATTATTAGTTTTGATACATTTGAATTTTTCATTTGAATCACTTTTATATAGTGCCCTTTGAGTTTTATTTATGAAACACTTATCTCTTTTGCGAGTGTATATACATTATTTTAAAATAGTTTTAGAATTATAGACAAGTTGCGAAGATAGCATGGAGTTCCCATATACCCCTCAGATAAATTCCTCTATCATTGTTATAGTACTTTATGGTACACATGTCACAATTAATGAATAAATATTGATGCATTAAGTATATTCCATACAGTATTTAGATTTCCTTTATTTTTACCAAATGTTCTTTTTCCATTCCAAGATCCTACCCAAGATGCAGTACATTTAATAATATAGTTCTTAAGCTCTTCTTGACAGTTACAGATTCTCGCATTTTTCTAATTTTAAACGACCTTCACCGATCTGGGATCTGGGAGTCTGGTTATGTGTTTAGTAGAATCACATCACTAAGATCTGTCTGATATTAGCTACATGATTACACAAAGGACACTAGTATTTGGACAACGACCACAAAGTTGTTCCCCCGTGAAGTTAATCTTCTCCGCTTTCCATATTGGTTTCTTTGGGAAAAAAGCATTATGTGTAGTCAACACCAAAGAATAATAAAGTTATTCCCCATCACCTTCAGGATAAACTATTGACATGCATTATTTGCAATGTCTCTGCATGGGAAATTTGTTATTCTCCCAGTCATCTATTTTTCATTCATTTATATTAGAATGGCTTCGTAAATATTTATTTTATACTTTAGGTTAAATCTAACACTGCTGTATTCATTTTCCTGCTTAACTTATTCCAGTTATGGTCTTTGGGAGTTTTTCGGTAGATTCTTGTCTTCCTCATCATTTCATGTGATGTGTGCTATGTGTGTGCGCGTGTGTGTTTGTGTGTGCACTTTACCATCATGTTATATAACTTCCTTAAAATTTCTTATTTTTCTTCGGTATTGTGCTTCTTTGCTTTTCTATGTAATTTTTTTAGAATCAGATTTTCAAGTGTCAAAAATAATTTCAGATTGGGATCTCATTGAAATCAGAAGATCGGGCGTGACCAGTTAGCTCAGTTGGTTAGAACGGAAAAAGAAATTAAAATCTGAAGGCCAATTTGGGGAGAACTGAAATCTAAGTTATAATTCATTAATTTTCTATAACTGTATTTATTTACATAGGTCTTTATAATGTCTTAAAATAAATTTTTATTATAATGCCTCCACAAATGGCTTGTTCATCTTTTACTAGTTGCATTTCTACATACATAACACTTTTGTGGAAATTACAAGTGTGTTGCTTTAAATTCCGTTTTTATCTCTGTTACTGATGAATATCAAGAAACACTATAAAGGGAGATTGACTTCTGGCCTGAAGTGTAAGGAATTCCACTAACCTGCTCCTACATTAGTAAAATTAATAGAGAAAAACGCTATCGGGGGAATAAAAAGACCAATCGTTTAAAGCATATAGACATTATCCTAAAGAGAAATAGCCATGAAGAAACATCCCAAAAAAACTGACGAAAATGTACATGAATTATCTTTGCCAGAGCCATCAGGCAAGAGAAAGAAATAAAAGGCGTCCAAATTGGGAATGAAGAAGTTAAAACATCACTCTTTGCAGATGACATGATGCTATACATAGAAAACCCTAAAGACTCCACCAAAAAGCTGTTAGAAACAATCAATGAATACAGTAAAGTTGCTGGCTACAAAAATCAACGTACAAAAGTCCATTGCATTCCTATATACTAACAATGAAATCTCAGAAAAAGAAATACAAAAAACAATTCCCTTTGCAATTGCAGAAAAAGAATAAAATACCGAGGAATAAATTTAACCAAGGATGTGAAGGATTTATATGCTGAAAACTATAAGACATTTTTGAAAGAAATTGAAGAAGACACAAAGAAATGGAAAGACATTCCGTGCTCATGGCTTGGAAGAACCAACATAGTTAAAATGGCCATATTACCCAAAGCAATATACAGATTTAATGCAATCCCCATCAAAATCCCAATGGCATTTTTTAAAGAAATAGAACAAAAAATCATCAGATTTGTTTGGAACCACAAAAGACCCCGAATAGCCAAAGCAATCTGAAGAAAAAAGAACAGTGCTGGAGGTATCACACTGCCTGACTTTAGCTTGTACTACAGAGCTACAATAATCAAAACAGCATGGTATTGGCAGAAAAACAGACACATGGACCAATGGAATAGAATTGAGAACCCAGAAATAAAACCACATAAATATGGACAGATAATTTTTGACAAAGAAGCTAAAAACATACAATGGAGGAAAGATAGCCTCTTCAATAAATGGTGCTGGGAGAACTGGATAGCCACGTGCAAAGAATGAAACTGGATTGTTATCTGTCACCATGTACCAAAATTAATTCAAAATGGATCAAAGATTTAAGCATAAGACCTGACACAATAAACTGCATAGAAGAAAACATAGGTACCAAACTTATAGACCTTGGGTTCAAAGAGCATTTTATGAATTTGACTCCAAAGGCAACGGAAGTAAAAGCTAAAATAAACAAATGGGACTATATGAAACTTAAAAGTTTCTGCACAGCAAAAGAAACCATCGACAAAATAAAGAGGCAACCGACTGAATGGGAGAAGATTTTTGCAAACAGTTCCTCCGATAAGGGTCTAATATCCAAAATATACAAGGAACTCATGAAACTCAACAACCAAAAAAACAAACCACCCGATTGAAAAATGGGCAGAGGACCTGAAGAGACATTTCTCTAAAGAGGACTTACAAATGGCAAATAGACATATGAAAAAATGCTCAACATCACTAATCATCAGAGAAATGCAAATAAAAACCATAATGAGATATCACCTTACCCCAGTCAGAATGGCTATCATCAAAAAGACAAATAGCAACAAGTGTTGGACAGGCTGTGGAGAAAAAGGAACCCTCATACACTGTTGGTGGGAATGCAGACTGGTGCAGCCACTATGGAAGGCAGTGTGGAGGTTCCTTAAAAAATTACGAATAGAATTACCATATGACCCAGCAATCCCTCTCCTGGGTATCTACCCAAAGAATTTGAAATCATTTATACATAAAGACACGTGTGCTCCAATGTTCATTGCAGCTTTGTTTACGGTGGCCAAGACATGGAAACAACCAAAATGTCCTTCGATAGATGACTGGATAAAGAAGTTGTGGTATATATACACAATGGAATACTATTCAGCGTTAAGGAAAGATGATATAGGAACATTTGTGACAACATGGATGGATCTTGAGAATATAATGCTAAGCGAAATAAGTCAGACACAAAAAGCAGAGAACCCTATGATTTCACTGATATGTGGTATATAAACCAAAAACAAGACAAACAAATGAGAAACAAGAACTCATAGACACAGACAATAGTTTAGTGGTTACCAGAGGGTAAGGGGGGTGGGGGGAGGGAGATGAGGGTAAGGGGGATGAAATATATGGTGATGGAAGGAGAACTGACTCTGGGTGGTGAACCCACAATGGGATATATTGATGATGTAATACAGAATTGTACACCTGAAATTATGTAATTTCATTAACAATTGTCACCCCAATAAATAAATTAAAATAATTAATTAATAAAATAAAATAAAATAAAATAAAATAAAATGTACATAAATTAGATGTGAAAGTTAAGAGCCTGTGCTGTTTGAATCACGAATGTCCCCGCCTCCCCACTCCCAGCTGGGTGAGACATGTCCTCCACAGCAGACTGCTGCTGACAGGACACAGGGCCCCTCCCCTACCACAGTTCGCAGGTGAAGGGATTTCTTTCTAAAGGAGCAGGACACCAGCTTTTCTCATTCTGGCCCCCATCTGTGGCTCAGGATGTCTTAGCCAAGTGTGGGTGACAAACGGAGTCCCCTATTCCATTGAATTCTACTGTGCAGTGAGCTAAGGAGACTGGGGCCCTGGTCACCCCGGTCTTAGCTTCTGCTTCAAATCCAGAAGATGCAAGCTAATAGGTCTTCCAGATGCTACCCCACCCTCCATTGAATGTTAAGCGCCCAGAGCAGGGTTTCACTCTTTCTTCACTCAGAGAAAATCTTGCAGTTGTGCCCAACCACAGATCCAGAGCAAGGGCCTAAGGGATTTTTCTTGGGGGAGAAGCAAGTCAATAAACAGCTCCTAATCTCTTCCCAACACCTGACTTCATTTGAAATTGAGTCTGAATAAAATGAAGCCTCATGAGCAGTGGAGGTTGTGATGAAAGAGCTTAATACACAGGCTGAATTGCCGGTAGTCTAGTTTGCAGAAGAGAATTGAGAAATAAGGCTGCTCGTGGGGGAACCCTCCTGGGATCAGAACAAGTATTAAACACTGCCCTCCGAAACTATTCTTTCACAAGAGTCATAATATTATAGGATTGGTTGTAAAAAATATTTGTGTCCTCAGTACATTGTTTAAAACAATTGTGCAATTAACAGTCAATTAGCGAAGTTTAAGAGCTCGGTGTGTTCACAGAATAACAAAAAGAGATCAGATCATATGGTACTTGTCTTTCTCTTTCTGACTTATTTCACTTAACATAATGTTGTATAATGTGATGGCTCGGTGTGAGGTCGGGGTGGTGGTGGATGGGGGGAGGGGGGTTCACGGTGTGAGGGATGTAAAAATAAAATAAAATAAAATAAAATAAAACTAAAAAAAAAAAAAGAGAGATCAGAAATTCCCTACCAAAACCATCGTCATCCTATGGCGACTGTAGGTACATGCAAAGCTGCACCTCCTTGGGGAGGAACAACAGAGGCTTAACAGTGGGGGAGGAAAAATAGGCTTCACGAAAGTAATGCAAACATGTACTGAACACGCGAATAAGCCAATAACAACAACAAGCCCTGGAAGGGAGGACACTTACCTACACTTGCTGTAATATGTAAAGTTTTCAGTTTCCAACAAAAATTACTACAAACAAATAGGAAAGTATAACCCAAACACTGGGAAAAAAATCAGACAAAACAAAAATTGCCCATGAGAATTACCAGATGTCAGATTTATCAGAAAAGTACTTAAAAATAGCCATTGTAAACATGGTCGTAACGTTTATAAGGAAAATCAAAATTAAGCAAGTAAAGGAAGGTATGATAACAAGTTGCATCAACTAAAGTATATCAGTAAAAAGATAGAAATTATTTAAAACTATTACAGATGTAAATTCTGGAGTTAAAAAATACAATAACTGAAATTTTAAAAATTCACTCAAGGACCTCAACAGGAGAGCTGAACTTGAAGCAGAAAGAATATTGCAGTCCTGGAGACTGATCAATATAGATTATGCAAGTCAAAGAGCAGGAAAAAAATGGAGAAAACTGAAGAGCTTCAGAAAAATGTAAAACACTATTAAACCCACCAACATCTGCATACTGAGAGCACCAATGTGAGAGAAGAGAAAGAAACAACACAAGTATTCAAAGAAATGATGTCTGAAAACTTCTCTAATTTATGGAAAAACAATAAATTACATATCCAGAAAGCTCAATGAACTTCAAATAGAATAAACACAAAGAAGTTCACAAACAGGCACATCATAGTAAAAATGCTAAAAATCAAATGAAAGGAATATCTTACAAGCCATGAAAAAACTGGCTCATCACTTACAGGGGAAGCACAGTAAAATTCACAGCAGAATCCTCAGTGTGAACATTGGCAGCCAGAAAACAGTGAGATAACAAATTTTAAGTGCTCAAAGAAAAAACTGTCAACCCAAAATCATAAATGGAGCAAAATTGTGTTCCAAAAATGAAGATAAAATAAAGGCTTTCTTTCCAAGATAAACAAAAGCTGAGAGGATTTTTGCTAGTAGACCTTCCATACAACAAATATTGAAAGAAGTTCTTTAGGTTAAAAGCAAGTAACCCCAGATGTTAAAATCCACAGGAAAAAGACAAAGGGCACCTGTCAAGGTAATAATATAATTATATAAAACAATTTAAAGGCATGCATATTTTCTCTTTTCTTCTTCTAATAGATTTGAAAAGCGATTGTATGAAATAGTACGTCCATAACGTATTGTTTGGCCTGTAACATATACAAATGTAACATGTATAATATATTTGCAGTAATAGCACAAACAACATGAGTGGGAGCAAGGCTGTATTGGCTAGGAAAATCAATATAAATGGTAAAGTAGCAAATATAACATTGTATTATTTAAAAATATGTAACATTAACAGGTATAACTTATAAAAACAATAAGAGAGAGAGACAGAGACAGAGAGAGAGAGACAGAGAGAGAGAGAGAGAGAGAGAGACAGAGAGAGAGAGAGAAGGGAATGACGTTATATAGAATCACATCTGTGAATCTCCTGGAATTTGGCTAGTATAAATCTGAAACTGATTCTGATAAGTTAAGATGTATGTGGTAATCCCTAAAGCAACCACTGGGGGAAAAAATTAGAAAAGTATAGTGAATAATCATTAAATAAATTAAAATACTACAATAAAAATATTCAGTTAATGCAAAAAAATCCATAAATGAGGAATAGAGTAAGACATGAAACATAGAAACCTAAAATAGAATGGAAGATGTTTCCAGCTATTTCAATGAAAACATTACATGTGAGTACATTAGGCAATCACTGTCATAAGACAGAGATTGTCATATTGAATTAAAATGAAAAAAGCATGCTCTATGTGCTCTTTATAGGGGACAAAATTTAGATTCAAAGATACAAATAAATTTAAAATTAAAGGACGAAAGGAGATAAATCATGGAAATAGCACCAACCAGAAAACTGGAGTATTGTCTGATATTAATATCAGATACAAATAAATTTAAAATTAAAGGACGAAAGGAGATAAATCATGGAAATAGCACCTACAAGAAAACTGGAGTATTGTCTGATATTAATATCAGACAATATAGACTTTAAAACAAAAAAAGAGGTTACCAGAGAAAGCAATGAACATTTCATCATAATAAAAGAATCAATCCATCAGGAAGATAGAAGAATTACAATGATATAATTATATATATGAGATCTAATAGTAGAACACCAAAATACATGAAGCAGTAACTGACAGAAAGGAGAGAGAACTAAACAGTTCAATAATCATAGTTGGGAACTTCAATACCTCCCATTCAGTAATGGATAGATGTATGAGACTGAAGAGCAACAAGAAAATTGAAGACATAAACAACACTGTAAACCAACCAGAACCAACAGACATCTATAGATCTAACAATACATCAATAGCAGGTTAGACATTCATTTCAGGTACCCAAGGCACATTCTCTAGAATACACCATGAGCTAGGCCATAAAACAAATGAAAATAAATTTAAAAGAAAAGAAATAAAACAAAGTATGTTTTCTGACAATATGGAATAAAAGCAGAACTAGCAGCAGAACAACACACATAAATACTAATGGGTCAAAAAATAAACCAAAAAGGAAATCCAAAAATATTTTGAAAGGAATAAAACTAAAGACAAAATAAATAAAGTTTTTTGATGCATCTAAAGCAGTACTTAGAGGAAAATATACAGCTATAAAATATCTATATTAAGAAAAAGAAATATCTCGAGTCAATAATCTAAACTTTCAACCTCAAATGCTGAAAAGAGAGGAACAAACTAAACCTAAAGAAATTGTGAAGAAAGTAACATATATTAGGGCAGAAATTAGTGTAAGAGAGAAGAGAAAAATAATAGAGAAAAATCAATAAAACCAAAGTTGATTCTTTAAAAATGTCAGCAAAATTGATAAACATTTAGCTATATTGATCAAGAGAAAAAGAGAGAAGACTCAATTCTAGAATCATAAATATAAAAGGGGGCATTACTACTGAACTTACAGAAATACAAAGATAATAAAGGAATGCTATGAAAAAGTGTACACTAACAAATAAGGTAACTTAGATGAAATAATAATTTCTAGACAGACACAAACTAACAAAGTTGACTCAAGAAGAAATAAACAAACCGATTAAGTAAAGATATGAATAGGTAACAAAAAATGACTCATAAAGAAAGAAATGCCCAGAAGTTCTCACTACTGAATTCTACCAAAGGTTAAAGAATTAATGCCAATTCTTCACATACTATTCCAAAAGGTAGAAGAGGAAACATATCTCAACTCATCTTATGAGGCCAGTGTTACACTGATTCCAAAACAAAACACATCAAAAGAAAATATACCTAAAGGCTAATATTTCTTATGAATGTGGATGTAAAAATCCTCAGCAAAATACTAGCAAATCATATTCAGCAAAATCCAGAAAAAAGCATATTCCATGGCCATGTGAGATATCCCAGAAATACAAAGTTGATTTAAAACTCAAACATCAATTAATGTAATTGATCATATTAATTGAGTAAAATACACTATCATGATCATTGCTACAACTTCAGTAAAAGCATTTCATAAAATTCAATGCCTTTTCATGAAAAACAAAAACAAACAAAAACCAAAAACAAACAACAACAACAACAACAAAAATACCTAAACCAACTAAGCATGTAAGATAATTCTCTAAATTATCAGCTAGGGGCATGGTCAGCTAGATGAAAAGAGCATCTATAGAACAGCCATAACTAGCATGATATTTATGAGTGAAAGCCTGGATACTTTCTTCCTAAGACAGTGAACCCGAAAGGATGACAACTGTGGCCAGTTCTATTCAATATTGTACTGAATATTTTATCCAGAGCAATTAGGTAAGACATGGAAATAAAAGCCATTCATATTGGAAAGACAAAAGCAATATGCCCTCTATTCACAGATTACATAACCTTGCAGTATACGACATTATAAGAATTCCGCTTAAGAACTACAGTAAGTCCTCACTTAACATCATGGGTAGGTTTTACGACTTTAAGTGAAACCACATGTAAGGAAACCAATTCTACCACAGGCTGACTGGTATAAACAAGAGGTGCCTTCCTACCACAAGTCACCCAAGTTATAAGGAAACAACTCTGACCAAGGCCCAGCTGTATTTGCATGTATAAGTCAGCAGATTTGCAGTATTCAAGATCAATATATAAAAATCAATTGCATTTCTGCATACTTCAACTCAATTTGCAACAGCATCAAAAATAATAGAATACTTAGGAATATATTTAACAAAATAAGAGCCAAACTTATTCTCTAAAAACTGCAAAACTGGTGGAAACAAATTAAAGACAATCTAATAGGGAAAATATTCCACGATTTTGGTCTGAACACTGTTAACATGGCCATATTCCTCAACCTGTGAGGTCAGCTAGGGGCATGGTCAAAGCGGCCGGGAGCAAAGTCATACCCCTCTGCCAAGTCAGACCCCTCCTCTCATGACGGAAACTGGGGCCCCTGGCATTTCCCAGAAGAGGCAGCAGACCTTGGTGCAATAAACAACTCCAGACACAGCCCCTGGGGCCCTATCTGCGCTGGGGGTGGGGGCCTGCTCATCTCCCACCTCACTCAGCCAACCCCCTCCCCCAAATCGCATATCTGCCTCCCTCCTCTGCCCTGGGAGCGACTTCACCGGCCCCGTCTGCGGACCGCTGCACCTCGCCCGGGAGCGCAGAATAAAGCCCTCACTTTTCTCAACCTGCCTGACTCTCTTAGCTTCACTGTCGCGCAGCAAGCCTTACACAACCTAATCAACAAATTCAACAGGAATCTTTCTAAGAATCCCAGCTAATTCTTTTGGCGGAAATTGACAAGCTGATTCTAAAATCCATTCGGAATTGCAAGGGACCCAGCATAGCCAAATCAATCCTGAAAAAGAAGAATAAAGTAGGAGGACTCAAACTCCCCAATTTCAAAATTTACTATAAAACAATGGTAGCATGCCCCCCCCCCACACAGACACACACACACACACACACACACACACACACACAGTTTCACTTTCCACAGGTTCAGTTACCTGCAGTAAACCCTGGTAGCAAAACATTAAATGGAAAATCCCAGAAATTAACAATTCATAAGTTCTAAATTGCAGGCCATTCTGAGTAGTGTGATTAAATCTCATGCTGTCCCACTCCAACACATGCTGCCCAGGATGTGAACCACCCCTTTGTTCATCACACTGTATACAATACCCCCCTGTCGGTGCCTGCCAAGGCGAGGAACAGTCCCTGAAGTGGGGAGTGAGGATTGAGAAAAAAGAAGAGAGACAAAGATGGGATCCGGAGGGCAGGCAATTCTAAGTAGACTGCCGCAGTTCTAAGTAGAATGCCTCACCCCAAGTTTATTTTGGCAGCTTATATACTCTGGGCATCAAAAAGTAACAGAACTGTCTGCAATCTAATAGTTACAATGTTTGGATACACAAGGGCCTGTTTTTCGGCCAGCTCCGCACTTCCTGACCTTGTCTGGTTCTGTGTTCTCAAAGTAGCAAGTTTTGCCTTGCTGGGAGCACAGACCACTCAAGGAAGTCAAAGGTTCAACATTTCACAGAACAACACCTGCTAGCGCGTCAGCACGGTTTCCCACACCCCCCCATTACTCACTTAGCCACCTCAATTATTAGATGGACCCTCATGGTATGGCAGTGCTTGTGTTCAAGTCACCCTTGTTTTACTGAATGCCCCCAACGTGCAAGATTAGTAATGCTGGCAATTCAGATAGGCCAAAGAAAAGTGGTAAAATGCTTCCTTTAAGTGAAAAGGTGCAAGTTCTTGATTTAATAAGGGGAATAAAAGCCATATACTCAGGTAAGTAAGATCTACGGTATTAAAAAAAAATTTGTGAAATAAGATAATTTGAGATAGAGACCACATTCACATAACTTTATTACAGTATATTGTTATAATTGTAATTTATTATCAGTTGTTGTTCATCCCTTACTGTGCCTACTTTCTAAATTAAATTTTATCATAGGTATATATAATATGTGTAAGAAAAAACGTTGTACATTTAGGGTTTGGCATTATCCGAAGTTTCAGGCATCAACTTGGACTGACAGTTTGATACTGGCACAAGGATATAAATATAGATTAATGGAATATAATTGACAGTACAGAAATAAACCTAAACATCTATGTCAACTATAATATGATAAGAGTGGTGAGATCATGCGATGGAAAAAGCATAGTGTCTTCAACAAATTGTGCTAGGCCTCCATAGGGGATACTATGTTAACAGAATGAAGACAGATCTTACCTCTAACTTAATCAAACTGCTTTCTCCCTGATACTGATGGGTTTGGAGTTTTGTTGTCTGTTTGTGGGGAGGCAGGGAGCTTTTTGACTACTTTTATGAACGATTCATTCATTTTTTAACTTTATCAAATGTGTATTAAAATGTATTTTTAGGAGTCCATTAAATTTATTGTGTCAATTATGTTCTTTGACTGTAAATGCCACTTGTGGATGTTTTTGTGCATATGCTAATATGTATGTCCAAGGAGTTAATTAGGTATGAAAGTTATCTTCAAATCACTCGATATATTTATGTATTTCTTAATTTATTCATGTATTTCTATCAACTTTTGATTTATATATATATATATATATTAAATATGTGTGGCAGCATAAAGGATCAGCTAGAAAAATTTTCACTTGGTTGGTGTTTATGTGACATATTTTGCTCATATTTTAATGACACATATTCTTAATTATATTTAGTTCTTTTGTAAACAGCATGTAGTTGGATTTTCCTTACTCTATTCTGTTAATGTAAATTTAGTAAATCTAGAATTCTGTGTATTTACCATTATTTTAAATAGCATTGCATTTAGACCTTTCTGTATACTCAAATTTTGAACTTATTTGTACTGTTTCTTATATTTCCTTTCTTTTCTTGTCTTCTTTTCAATTGAGCGGTTTTTCTCATTTTGTTTTCTCACATTCATTGCCTCGAATCATATACATTCTGTTTATATTCTGCAGTTGTTATGACCATGATGTCAACACGCATACTTAAACTGGATCCGTCAGGATTCAGTAACTGAAACCTAAACCATCCAAAGAATATTAAGGAGCAAAAGACATCTAATGTAAGAACTCAGTGGTTATAAAATTATTGAAAGCATTGGAGGAATATTCTCCAGAGGCTGTCACCAGAAATCTTGTGAAAATAATTCATACCATTGTGTAGTTGCTCTCCAACAATGAGAATGTCATTGTATAACATGTCACCACCACCACGACTGCAATTACCCCTGGACATGTATGAATATGGAATAAGTGAATCCATCCAATGGCCTGCAGACATAGAAAAAAGCAACAGAAAATTGAGAGTTCTGTCATCTCAAACTTTAGTCGCTGCTTCTTAGAGATAAAACACAATTTAGTATCAAGGATGCCAATTGCAAAGAACCCAAGATAGGAAGTTTTCAGATTTTCACCCTGTATGTGACGGGGAGTTCACTAGATGCAAGATGGACAGGGGACAGAGTACCAATCAATCATAGCCACTCTAACCAATTAAACTATTCAGGAACTCAAATCTTAAAAAAAATACAGCAATAACATCATCCTGCGTAATATAATTTAAACCTTGCTATTCCAAACGAAAACATGCTTAATGTCTCTCTCAAAAAAAAAAAAGAAAAAGAGAGAGAGAGACTAAATCATCCTCAGTCACTCTGTCTTGTTGAACTTCAGTCACATTCTAAACTTGAAATATTGATGGGTTCTCGGCCTCATGGGGACTTAGTGTTCCATGACACCACTTTCTTCCTGGACCCAATGATATGCCAAAAATAGATTCTCAACTTTTCTCCTTTGCCAAAGAGGTCGAAGCTTTATTTGAACATCTTTTGTCTCTCATTGAGGTTCTCCTCAGAGCTAATGTCTGAGATTTTTCTAGGAATGTAATAGTACCTAGATATTCCTTACAGGAAAGTGTTGTACAAGACATTGAGGCAGGAAACAGTGACTTCTTTCTATCATGCAAGGTTAACCACTGATGACGTTTGCATTAGTACGAATTGCTTAATATGTCAAAAAGTCACTTTTTTGAATTAGAGATTTTTTGGTTTGTTTTTTTATTCTTCATTTCATTTGTACTGAAATAAATTTGTTTTAAATATTAGAGAATAGAGTTAGTGAAATCAACACTTTCACTGAATACTGATCTCTACCGTGAAGACGGTGGCCATTTGCCACTTCAGTTCCGTGAGTCTAGTGACCATGTGACTCACTCTGGCCCCTGAGACATACCTATTTTTCAGTGAGAGCTTTTTAGAAAGTGTGTCTTTCTTTTGCTTGTCCTCCAAAAACAAGGCAGACATAGATGGCACTGCCCTCTTTTCTCCGTCATTCTGTCTTGAAAATGAATATATATTTTGCAGCAGAAAAGTTGTCTTGTGAACAAAAGTAACAAGCGTGCAGAATAAAGCCGTCTATTCCTAAAAGCTTTGTATGGGACAATGCCCTGCGAGACCCAGTCTGGCATCTTTGATAGGCTGAATTTATGCAAATTATGTTAACTCCTAGATTTTGTGTTATGTGAGGAAAAAGAATACTTGTTTTTTTAAGCTATTGCAAGTTAGATTTTCTGTTACTTAAATCGGAACACATTCTTAGCTGAACCAAAGCCTAAATAAATTCGCTTATTAGATCTGCATATGTAAATGTTTATTCTATCTTTTAAAAGCTTCTCAATAAAAGTCAAGTGTGAATTTGTGTTTAGAATCAACATCCACTCTCTCTCAATCAACTATGAATATGTTTATGTTAGTATTCCTCCCTTCTATTATGGATTGCCAGATATTGATATAGGATACATCTACATGTAAGTTTCAAGAACTCTTCTGGAATGTATTTGTCATTGATTGGCGTTACATTATTAGTTTGTTCGTAAGTTATACATTTATTATATATTTCCTTATTTTTATCTGTTGGATTTAGTAAAATGTGTTAATTTATATAAGACAAATTTAAAAAAGCTTTTAAAATAAGAAAACTTTTTTCATAATATTAAAGTATATTTGGACATCTTATTGGTTGAATGTATTTCCTAGAGGTATGTTGTACCCCTAGTACCTCAGAATGTGATCTTATTGTAAACGTAATTAGTTAAGATGAGGTTAGGCTGGGACAGGGTGGGCCCTTGATTCGGTCTGAGTGGCGTCTTTATAAGAAGAAAAGAAACACTGAGAGGAAAATGCATGTGAAAACAAGGAGACACACAAAGAGAAGACAGCCATGGGGGCAGTAAGAGTTATGCTGTCATAACCAAGGAACATCTCAGGCTACCGGAAAGTAGGAGAGGAAAGGAGGGATATTCCTCTAGAAGCATTAGAGGCAACATGGCCCTGCCAACACATTGATTCAGACTTCTAGCCTCCCTAACTACAAAATAATGCATTTCTGTTGTTTTAAGGCATCCATTTTGTAGCATTTTGTTACAGCAGCCGTAGGAAACTAGCCCAGAAACCTTAGAAGGGAGAGAGTATATTTTGCCTGTAGGAGAGACGTGAATCATTGGGAACCGGGGAGGTGACTGTGGTAAGTAGCCACTAACATGGCCCCCAGTGATCCTAACCTCCTAATATAAACAGTTCCCACCATGTGATTTAGCAACTTGCTTCTAACAAAAATACTGTACAGATGATAGGATGTCACTTCTGAGGTTCGATTTTAAAGGACTTCACCTTCAATCTCGGATTTTTCCCCCTCTCTCTTGTTCTCTCAGGTTTCTTGCCCTAGGAGAACCAGGCTGCCCTTACGTGAGGCAGCCCTGGGGAGGGAGAGGCACTGAGAGACGTGCTGCGGGGGATAAAGCCAGTCCCTAGCCGTGTGAGAGGATTTGGAAGTGGATCCACCCATGCGGAACCCCAGATGAATCCTCAGTCCTGGACAGTAGTTTGAAAAATCTTCAACCAGAGTTACACAACTAATCCACACCCAGGTTCTTGAGCACAGACCCTGGGAGTTAAAAAACTTTTGTTGTTTCAAACCACTAGATTTGGAGCTAATTTGTTAGACTGCAATAGAAAACTAACACGGTCAGTGACTAGAAGCTAAGCTGAAAGATGATTTCTGTTGTACACCAAAAGCAGGCAGTTGTGCTTGGCACTTCTTCGCTCCATTCGTGAGGGAGAGATTTCTAGACTAACGTTATAAGCATGAATGAGCGCATGACAGTGGACACTAGAAACATGAGATAACAACAGTTTAAGAGTCGCATGCACAGCTGGGTAGAAGGTATTGCGTGCCATGCAGGTCCCACAGGAATTGTACTTGGGAATGGAGTGAACAGGGGCTGTGGAGGGCAGGCTTTGCAGTACTAGAGGAAGAACGCTCCCTGGTTCCTGCAGGAAGATGTGATTGGCTTGTGTGAATAAGTCCACAGACTGGCAGGGAAATCTACTCAGGGATAAGCAGGAACGGTGTCCGGCCCCGTGCATTGACGGGGTTGTTTGGGACCCTATCCATTGGAGCAGAATAGGGAAGAGAACTCGTTTAAGTTAAAACAATTGAGTCCCTCCCAGTTTTACTAGATATCAAAGCAGCACATAACATTAAAAATGTAACTTCAGGATTGAACACCATAAGGACCAACTATGTAATTTACAGGGTCGAGAACAAATATAAATTGTGGAGTTACTTCTCTAAAACCCATAAAAAATAGTGTCATTAAACGTATGCATGAATCTTTGTCTTTCTTCTATGGCCTCGCTATCTTGACGTATAGTGTTTTATGTTTGCTATTTAATGTTGTTCTGAGTGAATAAAGATTCACATTTTAAACTACTAGGATGAATTTTTATTGCTCCTGGTTCATCTAAAATCATGCCGGTTTTAAATGCAAATATCAGAGCATTTAACTTTTATGCAGAACCAGCAAAATTAAACAATTTATATCTTGTGTCTGATCTTGAAGGGTGCACCCGGCAGGACAGAAGAGAAAAATCACAGGTCAGAATCCAGAGCGTTGGAAGGAGAACAAAGGATCCCTCCAGGCAAGAAGTTGACTGAAAGATCCAGGTAGAAAGGTAATTTCAAGGCCAGTGCAAACCCTCACAAACGCATTAGTCCTTCCAGCCACCAAAATGACGTTCCTCACCCCAGCTAGGGGAGGGGTGTGAGGAATGTGAGCCAGGAGTTTTCTCAGGAGCCCATTGTCGCTACCCATGGTGGATGGATGGCTCCTAAGGATTTGAACCTCTGCACCAGGGCACATTAGTTATTTGAGTGGGGGTGGGTGAGAGGCTCATGGCATTCAAGAAGCTACCTCTGGATGGTTGCCCACCAGATGCAGGGTGGTGCTTCCAGCCTATGTGGAGAGAACACCAGTCCTTGCAGTGAGATGCTGTGTAATGCTGGTACCTAACTCAGCCCTCCCCACACTCGTATCCAGGACTCTGTCAGGGGTGGAGAGCAGCAGCCATCATTGTGTGTGTAAAGAAGCGAGAGAGAAGGCCAAGCAGGGTGCGGGCCCCAGGGAATGGGAGTCGGGCTGCGGCGAAGGTACTCTGGAGTCATGGCAGAGAGACGGCATGTCAGCCAAGTGTCCACATTTCCAGTTCATGTTCCATTGTCCCATCTGGCTTCCTCCTGACTTCACTTAACAAACACAAATTCAAATTTCAAGATGTCAAGGGCAGAGCATTAAAGCTCAAGCATGGGGCCCTAGGAAACGGAACTGGGAGCAGGGATGGAGTTAGCCCTGACCAAATGTCAACACGAAGGATCTGAGTCACAGGAATGCACAGCGCAGGTGAAGGACAAGGAGCAATCGGGTTGTCAAGCAGGTAAGGTGACGGCTCTGGGAAAATCAAGTATGAGAGTGGGAGGTGCAGTTAGATAATTGGCCAAAGATTAATTCCTTTATATGTTTTGATCCTGCTGATGCCGGACTTGGTATATTGAACCAGCAAGTCATCAAAGACCACTTCCGGTAGGAGGAGGGAGACTCTGCATGTGAAAATCTAAACTGGTTGTTCATTGTGGGGTAGGTTCATTGTAACTGTATGTGCAAATATACATGAGGCCAACCAGTGGGGACCTCTCAGCCTCTGTAAAGGCCTGTGGAGAGCCAGGGTCGCCTCACAGCACCATTTTTCAGGTTGAGTGTCTATTGGATTTTTACATATATGTAACAAATCAATCAAAAGACAAAAACATTGAAAACTCAGGGCAGTGTTCTTTTAGGATGTGGTAAGGGTTTGATTACAATCTGCCTATGTTCTTTTTTTTCTTTTCCAATATTGAAGTCTGTATAACGAGTACAATTGGTTTCATCACATTTAAAACAGCTGTGTCATCTGTGATCTTTTCACTTCAGACTACACTAAGCCAAAATTTCTTTTCTAATAAAATAATTATTAATATTATTATTACCACAGCATCATTGTATTTATATTGCAAGGCACAGAGAAAGCTTCAGGATGTTAAAAGACACAAAAAAGGATTCCCATTCCCACCAACAGTGTAGGAGGGTTCCTTTTTCTCCACTTGTTATTATTTGTCTTGCTGATGATAGCCAGTCTAAAAAGACTCATATTTAAAAAAGGAAAAGGGAAGTATTCCAGGAGCCTGTCCACATTTACTGTGCTGCTCTCATGATGGGTGGCTTTGAGTGTGGGTGGAGGGGCAGGGTCACCACTCCCACCTGTCATTGGGCCTCCTGCTCTTCACAGAGCATGGGAGGGGCTGTACTTGGTCTTTCCTTCCTGGAGACCTGGAGTCCCCCTCTTTCTTCTTCATCAGTCTCACTGAGCAGGGGACCAGTCACCTGAAGCCGGCCTGGCTAAATATCCAGGTTCAGTTCGCTCCTGTCAGACATTTATAGACAGTCCAGGCCAGAGACCTCACCCTCAGCCGAGAGCAGCACACAGGCCTCAGTGCCCCGTGAACCTGACCCCTGGGGAAATCAGGGCCCATGGGCACTTCTCCAGGGTGTGCGGATCCTCCTGGGTCCCACACACCCTCACCAGGTTCCCTCCTCCGTCTCTGTGACTCCCCAGCAGTCCAGTAGCCGTGTTCTCCTTGCATAGCTGGCATCAATACCTGTGCAGGCCGAGACCTGGGGCCTCGGCCTGAGTCTCAGAGGGGTGGAGTTGGCACAACGTCAGGGGATTCCATGAGGCCAAGGAACAGGAGCCCCCTTCCTGTTTCTCTTCTCCCAGCCCAGCACATATAGTGGTGGTTAATTCATCCCTGAATGTATAGATTTAGGTCTATGTTTTATGTTTACATCTAGAGACTTTTACATGAATGTATTTATTTACTACGATTTCCTTTCAAATATTTTATATAAATAAAACACATCCATAGAAAAGCATACCAAACCTGTTAGAACTTAATGAATTATTACACCCGGTCACTTCAGTGACCCTAAGCAAGTCACGCCATCTCTCCCATCAGCCTCACTTAGTGTTCCTTCAAAAAAGTAACCTCAAATTTAATACTTACCACATGTCCTTATGCCATTATCTTTCTAGGAATTTTATTTTCTGACGTTTTTCATTCTCCTGGAAGGGGGTTCCGGCAAACAATAATATTATCTGGGGTCGTTCATGCAGGCGTGGCCGTCAGTGCCTTCCATACCCATGAGCTCCTCTAACTGAGTACAAGATCCTGGCTCACTGTTCTTCACTAACTATAACGTTCCATTGTCTTCTTGTACCAATTAGTACAAGATGGTGGATGAGATTCTAATTTTATTTCCCTTACAGGTCACTGGCTTTTTTCCCGCTAGATGACCAACAAGCATTTCTGTCTTGAAAGCCCAATAATTGCAGGGGCATATGCCCCGTCATCAGCAAGTCCAAGTCTTCGTTTCCTCCTCCGGTTTCTGTCTGTGGGTGCGCATACACACAGGCACACGTTGTTTTCAAGCAGAGACAATCAAAATTCTTCCTTTAGAACAACACCATATTACTTTCTTCCCACCTCTGCTCATTTGGGTAATCCTTAGAGAAACTATGGCACCGTGTATGTTAATGCAGGTTTTATACCTCATTAGTGACCCGTTGCCACCCATTTTATTTTTTATTTCTAGAAATTAGCCCTGAATCAGCAATGATTTGGACTACAGCCTTTCACACCGTGAAGGGTATCCACTTTGTTTGAAATATGCAATACTTTCATCGTTATCCTAAAATTGTCTCTTGTTCCAAATTTGGGGGTCTGATACATACCTTGCTGTAGCAAGTGTGCATGGCCACATTGTAAGATTGTGATTAGGTGTTGCATTAAGAGACAAAACACAACTTGACCTCTAGAGTTTTGAGTTAGGTAAAATTCATTTGGAAAGGCATCAATTATATATATTCACCCAACCCACTGGTAAAATATAGTGATTCGTTTTTCTGAATTACTCTGTGAATAGCCACTCTTGAAAACGCAGAATGTCAGGAAACTGTTCAGAGAATTGGCAGAGATGGAGACATGAATAAGTATATAGATTTAGTTGCATGCAGAGAAAAATAAGGAATATGCATAAAGAATGAGGCAAGGATTTATATAATTTCATAGTTATATGCTTAGACAGAAAGATGACTTTAAAACTGAGTTCCTATCACTTCTGCTTTTTATGTGGAACTGATTTCAAGCTGTTCTTTCTAGAAAGTCTGGAGTCTCAGGAATAGTGAAAATGGTTGAGAGTCATATATCAAACATGAATGGAATTAATTGTGATTATCAACATGTTGGCCTTGTTCGTGTTCACCCTGTAATTTCCACTATCAAATATTTTAGGTGGGCAGGTCATTTTTCTCGTGTAACCTATTTCCATGACATGCATAATAATGAGGGGATTCAGTGTTTGAAACCAAACATGCACTCTTAAATGCCACATGTGTTCATGTCAACACACACTAGTCTAGAAAGCAGAAGTTGGGCCCCTGTGCTAGTGTAGACAGTGGTCTCCCTGAAAGTTCTATGAGGACGGGTCACCATGGTAACATGATGATGCCCAACTGCCTTCCCTTCCAACTGTCACTCTGTGTACTGAGAGGAAAGAGGTGAGACCTTCTTAGGCTCTCACACCTCAGATCCTAGCGATGGGAAATCTCAACTGCTGTGGAGGTACGTTTCCACTGATCGCCTGAATGCTGCTCCTTCAGCAGGCTGCTCACCTTTGACTGCAAATATTTTCCTCATTTTGTTAAGTCCTTTCCACCATTCCCAATTTGTCTGTGGAGTGATAAATTCATCTGTAGTTTACTTGTATCACTTAATTTGCATTTCTGATTCTTCCAACCAGAGGGCTGACGTTTATTTTCCTAAACTTAGAAAAGTGGAGCATTTCCTAGTGCCAGTTTTGCACTCGTTCTTCAAGGGAATAGATCAAGCGCAGGCACAGACATGCCCCTTTCACTGGGTCGGGGTCAGGGCAACTCCTCTGACTGTAGTTGTAAAATCCAACACCTGACATCAGCAGTCTTAGTCCAGAGGTTTTAAGAATAGAAGGACACAACATGGTGGGAATCCATGGGTTGAAGTGCACAGGGGACATGTCTGTGTGGGTTCTCCCTGGGAGGTCAGTGCGACATGCCCTTGCCTCGAGTGGGTGCAAAGAACTAGGATTACGAGGGTCTGGGTAGTTCTCAGGGAGGGTCACTGGCTATGACTAAGTAAGAGTCCCTCTCAGAGGAACGGGACTCTGCCCCCTGCTTCTTCCGGGTCGGGTGGGATGAGGCGGTTGTAGAGGCTGTGATGTAGTGAGGGGGTCCCTGGGCGGGAAGGGGACACTCAGAGCTGGTGCTGCCTCTTCTCGCTCTAAGTCAGGCCCGAGTTCAGGCTGCGCAGACGAGTGCTCACATCAGTAGTCTGCACACAGTGCAGGTCTGAGCCGTAATTCATTGAACTACCTACCAAAGCACCAGCACAGACGGCTACTTTCCTGGATCATGTGCATGAACTGCTCATCCAGAGTAGGTCACTTAAAGGGAAGCTAGTTTTTGGCCAAGTGGTCACATGGCCGTCGACCCAGAATGTTCTGAGCTGGCTTGGGAGGCGCACAGACCTCTGGCCCCTCAGCGTGGTCACTGATCATGGGGAAAGCTTTGTGTGGAACACTGATAGTGTGAAGACACTGAGGAAGGATGGCCCAACGTGCGGACTTTCCCTGGTCCTTCAGAGGGGCTTTGTTTCAGGGAAACTGCTGTATCTGTGTCAGGGCTCAAATGGGGAAGGCAGGGCTGTGTGATGAATGTGGACTGTGCGTAGTTCTGTCACCTCGTCCAGGACATCAGCTGCCTCCCACTGAAACTTTAGGCAGGAGGAAGGGAGGGTTGGTGTGGTTCAGGGGTCCAGGATCTCAGGTGACTCAGGGGGTGTGATTTCTGTGCTCTGGACACCAACCACTACTTCCAGATCCCACACACAGCAGTGTTGCGAGTCTGGGTGACCCACTGAATCTCTAAATGCTTGTGCCGTTTGCCGTAAAATATGGGTCAAAGCCCTGCTTTGCCTCTCCTGACGTAGGGCAGCTGTTGTCATCACAGGAGATGATAACGGATACTGTCTGTGAGCTATGAAGCATCACGCCCTTGTAAAGGAAGAGAAGTCACCTCCCTCCCTCCCTTGCTGTGGAGCCATCCATATCCCCTCTCTCCATTTAACCACACCATGGGTCTATCTAGCTCAGTCTTGCTGGCATTCAATGAGTACACACTCTGAGTACTTACATTCCACCAGCTATTTGTTTTTCTGGAGGATTTGCCAGTATTGTGTTTAGCCTCATTACAGAATACCAATAAGGAGGTCGTCCTCACATTCCCGCATCTCAGAACAGACCCTGATGGCCAGAGGGGTCTCCGTAACTTTCCTTGAGTGGTGCGGCTTCTAAATGGGATTGGAGCCCAAGCTACAAGACTGTTCACTGGGCTTTGCTGTGTGTCTAGAATGTCTCATCTAAACAAAGGTGTTTGCCAACATAATCTACCTGTTGGTGATATGAGGCGTACCCCAAACTGCACAATGTTCCTAGGTCCAACTTTGCTTCAGGAGGGCCATCTGGGCAGCTGGTGACTAAGACACCAATAGTTGGAAGTGTGAGTAAATTATTTCTAATGTCCCTATCGTCTGTGGCCAGAAAGAAGTCAGTGATTCTCTCTCTTGTCATGCATTTCCCAGGATGTTGCGGCCAGGATGAGGACAGGCGTCCCCTGAAGAGGAGAATATCAGGTGCCTTCAGGAGGATGAGGTCCGGGAGACGAAACATCCGTCCAGCCCGAAGGGTCCATGCCTTAGAGGACCCAGAGGAAGGTACTGTAGAAATATGCTTATTAAGTGAATTCAAGAGGAATTATTCAGTGTCCCATTTTTTATGAGGAAACTATACAGATGTTAATTCGCATTATTTTTTCTGTGCGCAAATTGAGATGCTGTGATTTAATCGGTACGTTTGTAACTCTAAAAGTATAGATGCATTGACAACTCAAAATTTGATGTACTGGGCAGGACTCCGTCCTATTGCAGGTCGCCCCTAGTGTAGCTCCACACCACAACCAGTTCTGGAGGAATGTGAGTTAAGAGTTGCCTCCAGTTAGTGTTGGGGACAAATCACTGTGACTTTCTGATAGATATCTAACAGTTCACTTGCCAGACTCTTGCTAAGAATACACAATGCCATTTTCATGTCGGAAATCTACCTCCCATTACTCATGCCATCTATGATTATCGCATGTAGGCAAGAAACATTGTACATTGAAAAAGAACCAAGAGGTCATCATCAGGACGCAGATGGGTGGCACCGAATCCCCTTCCTGTGAGGACGAGAGAGGTTGTGCATTGCAAGGCAGGGAAAGAGAAAATCATTGAAGTGACAAGGCATGGCCACTCGTATCCCTCTAGAACACTCGGGGAGAAAATTGGTCATGGTTTCTTTGGAAGGGCTTTGGGAAAAATCAAGTCAACGGATGAATTTTAAGGATACGTACATATATATATATATATATATATATATATATATATATATATATATATATATATATATATATATGTTGAGACAAATTAAGTTTGAGTGTTGTTTGTAGCAGGACTACTCTGATTAAGACGTATTTTAGGAAAATTTGATTATCATTTAGGTTTCAGTCTTTTGCCTACAAGCCGAAAAGAATGAGACAGCTTGAATATAAAATGTCACTTGTTTACCCCTGGAACTTCCTACTAGGGAAAAGTTTATCCTAGCAGTCTCCTTCAATCTCCATGATAGTTTACCCCTTGTGCTGAAGGGAACCCTGATGTAGGATGACATGTTAACACGATTATCACCAACAGCTGGGCCTCAAGACTTAATCAAGAGCCACCGAGTGGGATAGATGTGTTAGTAAGCTCTGAGAGCTTTTCCAGGACATAACGATGACAACAATTCAGAGTAGCAGAGGAGGACACGGGCAAGGCACCCAGGTCACGTGGTGCTCAGGTGGAGGTTTCAAGGTCAGGAGAAGGAGTATGACATGTATCCCTGTGTCCTGCCTTGCCCACACTTGAGATGTTGTTTTGCTGTTTCTTGGATGGGGATTCGATAGGACACTATCATGTTGCTGGAGCAAACACTGTATCAACATCTTCTTTACAACCCGGAGAGTGGAGCTCCCTCCTGTTCTGTGGTCTTCATTATCTGCCTGTGGCACAACCAGACCCTTTGTACTTTACTGACTCTTTCTACGCCCTCCAGTGTAAAATATGGGTCACGACCCTAACTTGCCTCCCTTGAGGTGGCGCTGGTGTGGGCATCGCAAGAGATGATAACAGATACTCTCCGTGAGCTGTAAAGCATCACACCCAGATAGAGGGTGAAAAGTCACCTCCCATGTGCCCTTTCAGTGGAGCCATCCAAGTATCCTATCTGAACTTAACCTCTACAAGTGTCTAGCTCATTCTTGCAGCCATTCAATGATTGGAAAGTCAGAGCAATTACACAACACCAGTCTTTTATTTGCCTGGAGGCTTCACCGGTATTTAATTTTGTTTAGACTCATCACATAATACTAACAAGGAGGTCCTCTTCACATTTTCTCACTTCAAAATGGGGCACTGAGTCCAAGTGCGGTCTCCATATCTTTCAGATACGTGCAACTTCTGTAAACGATTGGAACTCAGTGTACTAGGCGTAGTCTCTGTGTTTTGTTACGTTTCTATAATGCCTCAGCTCATTCAAGATTTTTCCTACAAAACCTGTGTGTTGGGGATTTGGTTGCTCAGCAAACTACAAGATATATCTAGGTCCATCGTTAAGTCTACTGGGTCACATGCTCAGCTAGGTGGTGAATGAAGGGAACAATAGTTGGTAGTGTGAATAAATTATTCCTAATGTACCTATGGTCTCCTGCCACTAAGATGTCACAGGCTCTATCTATTGTTGTGTATTTCTCAGGAAGTAGCAGCCATGCTGAGGGAAGTTGTCTTCCCATAAACAGAACCCACTCATCAGTTTCCAGCCAGAGATGGGAAAGAAGAGTGCGTGAGCGGCCACGCCTCAAGTACTACCCTGACAGGGACCCTGCAGAAGGTATTGCGGATCTATGCTCATTAGGTTAATTCAGAATTAAGAATTTTGTGTCCCAGTTTTAACAGAAAACTATAAAAATGCTAAGCCACGTTCTTCTTTTATGCCTACAAATTTAAGTATCTTCACGAAATTAGTACTGCTGTAACTATGAAGTCAAGATGCATTGACAACTCAAAATATCATTCACGTTGAATAGTAAACAATGTCCTGAGCTAATGCTCACATTAGCTGAGTGTTTACCTTTTGCTGAATAGGTCCCTCCGGAATACAATGTCTCCAGGTTTGGAAACATGGATACACCTTGTTGAGAACAGGTTGGGATTAACAAAGGAGTTGACAAGACGATACACAACGTTCCCACAGCCCACCAAGCCAGTCATTGCAATGACATCAATGTCTTATTGATTAAAATGTGCACAGTTCATGTTAAGGTTTACGTCTGCTGCGGTGACATTCTATAAGTTGGGCGAAGATCATAAGATTAGGTGTCACTGTGGGAGGATCCCAGGATATCAGCACACGGATATCATAGCGACATGCTTCACAACAGCCAACAGTTGCAAACTTTTCCAAAGTCCATCAAGTGATGAGTGGATAAATACAGTCTGATATATATACCCAGAGTGGACTGTCGTTCAGTCGTGAGCGGGAATTGAACTTTGAAATATGCTGCAACATGAAAGGACATTTAAAAAATATTGTGCTTAGTAACACCAGGCAGACACAGAAAGACAAATAATGTGTGATTCCACTTACATGAGGTCCCTGCAACAGGCAGATTCACAGTTGAGAGACAAGGAGAGATAACAATGGTTGGAAGGAGGGAGAAAGTAGAGTGATTTGTTAAAGGGAACTGAGGTGGATATGATGAAAAAGATTGGATCTAGATAGTAGTGACGAGTCCGTAGCGTTGTACATATAATCCATGCTCCAGACCTATATAGTCAGAAATTATGAAAAAGAGCGTAAATAGCATTTCTTTCTCATCACTGTCAAAAAGTTAAGAAAATCCAATAATAGAGATGATGAAGAGAGGACAGCATATATGAATTCATGGAAAACTGAAATGGTCTTGTAACATTTCAGGAAAAAGGATGACTGTGTTGTGTTTTAAAATGCGCAGAAAAATTCATGAAAATCTCACACTGAAACACAACATGCATTTATTTGTCTACCGGTTTTAAGAGTATTTCAAATTAATTACATTCTATTTAGCTAGACACCAAAGGCCCCATGTCTCACTTCTTTCCTCGCCTCTCCTTGGCCTTGCTTCTTCCACCAAGGAGTTCAGCACGGCACATGTTCAGCCCATAGATATGAAAAACCCATAGCCACACAGTCTCTCTCACGTCCACATCAAGCTCATCTCCCTGAGTAGTAGGTTTGAGTAGTATCACCGATGACACATTCACTCTGTGTTCACTCTTGTAGCTCTCCCCGTCATCCCAGAGGAAGATGAACTTCCTGATGATTGCAATGAGGACATGAAACCTATCACCGTAAGCTTGTTTTCCACCCTCTGAGACAGAAATCCCCTTTAATACACTCAGTCAAACGAAGATTGAAAATGTTAGCAAGTCCATTCCCAATAATACAGACAAATCTTCTGGCTGAGGAGAATGTTGAGTGTGAATTTGTTACCAACTGATACTTGTTTTGAATATGCACTCAACAATGGCAGCATTAGTAACAGAATATATGGGAGTGATCTTTTCCCTATGCAGCATTTTTTGTTTGTTTGTTTGTTTGTTTTGGAATACAACTGTGTAACTGGCAACCCAATATGCCTGTGTGAGATACTTCCTGCAGCAAAAGTTCATGGCTTTTGACATGAGTACTTTTGCTTGATTTCTTGTTTTTGGTTCCCTTGAGCCACCAGTGTTCCCATTGGTTTTCTATTGTCATTAAGGAAACCAAAGACCTGTGCAAACACAACCCACATGATCTGATCCTTGTCATATTTTCTATCATTTCAGGACACTCCAGTGGACACTGTCGGTGGTACGTATTCTAGAATTCCTCATTTGGTGACAAAAAGTAGAGAACATGACAAAATAGGGGCTTTCTTGCTGGCTTTCAAATGCAGAGACACTGTAATGTCAGCTTTTTGGTGGCCATGAGAACTGGGGATACGATGATAGAAACTGGCCTCTAGGTACTGAAGTGTTTTCTTCTGACTAATACAGTGTAACGCGGGTGGGCAGTAGTCCACTGTCCTTTTGATTCTTATTTCCTTGGTGCTTTGTGCTGTCGAGCATGTTTTCAAAGGTCTGTTGGTCACTTATATGTCTTCTGTGTATAAATTTCTTTTTTTTCAGTGTTTTCCCCTTCTTCAATCGGGTCCTTTCCTTTTTTTCTTCATAATGAAGTTTTGGCGTGTCATACATATTTGGATATTAGCTCTTTTTCATAGATGAGGTTTCCAAGCGTTTTCTCCTATTCTGTGGGTGCTTTTCCATTGTGTTGATTGCTGAAGAGATTTCCTTTCTTCCATGGAGTGATATTGGCACCGTTCTTGAAAATCATTTGGTCATATATGTGTGTTTGAGAATTTTGTCTTCTGTTCCACAGAACAATGTGTCTGCCTTTATACCAGCAGCATACTGTTTTCTGTAGATTCCTGTAGCATTGCCATGTGTTTTGAAGCCAGAAAGTATGGAGCTTCTATCTTTGTTCTTCCTTCTCAAGATGCTTTTGGCTACAGGCATTCTTTGTAGTTCCATAACCATTTTTTGAGTTGTTTTTTCTGTCTCTGTAGAAATGGCATTGAGCTTTTCATAGGAGTTGCACTGACTCGCAGATCCCTTTGAGTTGTATGGGAATGGTAACGATGCTAAGCCTTCCAAGCCAGGAACACAGCGCATCATTCAAATTTTGTGTCCTTTTTAACTGTTGCAGCAATTCTGTGTAGTTTTCACAGTACAAGTCATTCACCCTCTTAGGGGTCTTTGCCACTAACTTCCTGCAGCTCTAATCCAGTGTTCAGGTGGATGAAGAGGGGATTCCTGAGGACAGCAAAGTGGCCCCTACTCAGACCATTACTCTGATTCCACCTAGCAGAGGGGTACCAGCCCTGCTGGTCTTCTCAGCTTGCAGTCGGGCCCCCTGCTGCGAATCCTTTAATAGCTGGTGGTCACCTTACTGTTTGAGTGTCCCCAGAGTCTGCAGAAGCACCTGGCACATTCACATGAGTCCTTGAATTCCTATGAGTGAATGATCAGTTCAGATCTGTGAACAACTCTGCAGGAACAATCTGGGGAGGGGAGAAGACACCTTCCACATCTTTCAGTTCTTGCTTTGGCCAATCCGTTTGGGGAGCCAGTGGCCAGCGGTGCCACTTTCAATTTATTTCACTTGATCATTTATTAACTTAATGAATTAAAAGAAGATAAATATCGAGTTGTGCAGTCACAGGAGCCACACTCAAGTTTGTATATAACAGCTGCAATTGCAGGTTGATGAGTTTGGAGGGGAGAGCAATTGTGGGCCAGTGGGACCAAGAAGGTGATTCCTTCCACGTATCACTGATTGGAAGGTTGGCATCTCTGACCAATGCCTCGTTGAAGGGCTCTGACCTCACAGAGTCCCGGGATGGTCTGAGAACCTGCAGGGAAGATGAGGGTGATGCTCTGTGTCTTCTCATATCCTCAATTGGAGGAGGCCGAATGGGGGAGACAGACACTCTTTCTAATAAATGTATTGCTCATCTTTCTGTTTGCAAAGACTGGCCGGTGGAGAACTTCTCGGACTCTAGCAGTGAGGAAGAAGACTCTACGCATTACTACAAAGACTCGGGTTGGATCTAATGGGAGAGGGTCCCTGCGAGTGGTTAGGTGGTACTTGATGCTTGAAGACTGACGAAGGCACATATGGAATCAGAGACGAAAAGGAAATGTGTGGAAGTCTGATTTGTTCCTTTGCTATATGAATGATGTCTTAGAAAAAGGAATTGTGTCCGTGGGCTCTGAGTGTGCTGCGGCTGACATCAACATTTTCTGCTTTGCTATGTAAAAATTATCTTTCCCGCAGAACCAGCCAAATCTCAGAGCATGGTTTTTTGTCATGTTTCATTGACAGCTGACATTCAGCATTATTTTATATTAGTTTCAGGTGAACTACATAGTGTGAAACCTTTATATAATTTATGATGTGATCACCCTGTTTTCGCTAGTACCTGCCTGGCACTATACGTAGTTGTTAGAGCATTATTGAGTAGATTCCCTATGCTGTACTTCACATCCTCGTGACTGTTTTGTAATCAGCATTTTGTACATCTTAAAGCCTTTACCTGATTCACCCAGGCCCCAGCCCCCTCCCTTCTGGCAACCATCATTTTGTTCTCTGTACCTATCCATCTGTTTCCATTTCATTATTGTTTCTTGAGAGTCCACATACAAGTGAGATCACATGGTATTTGTCTTTCTCTGTTTGAGATATTCCTTAGAATAATACCCTCTAAGTCCATCCATGTTGTCACAAATGGTAACATTTTTTTTCTGGCCGAGTTGTGTTCCATTTCATATATGTGCCACCTGTGGTTGTTTGTTGTTGTTGTTGACGATGTTTTTCTTGTTTTGATCCAGTTGTCTATTGAATGGGAACTACGTTGCTACCATATCGGGCCTGTTGTAAATAGAGCTGCAGTAGACATATGGGTGCATATGTCTTTGATATTCATGTTTTGGATTTCTTCCGATAAATACCCAGAAGGGGAATTGCTGGGTAATAATCCAGTTCTATTTTTAATGTTTTGAGGAACCTCAGAATTGTTTTCCATAGCGCCTGCACCAGTTTCCCACCTCAGCTACAGCACAGCAGGATTCCCTTTTCTTCACATCCTGGCCAACATTTCCTGGTTGTTGAATCATTCTGTGTTGCAGCCATTCTGACAGGTGTGAGTTGATTTTACATTGTGATTTTGATTTGCAGTTTTTCTCATGATTCGTGACTTGGAGCATCTTTCATATGTCTATTATCCACCTGTATGTCTGTTAAGTTCTTTGTATAGCTGTTAAGTTCTTTGGCCCATTTCTTAATTGGATTCTTTGTTGTTTGGGTGTTGAGTTATATGAGCTCTTTATCTATTTGAATGATAATCTCTTATTGGATATTATGGTGACTATCTTCTGAAATTCAGTTGTTGTCTTTACATTTTGTGGATGGTTTCCTTTGCCATGCAAAAGTTTTTAATTTGATGGTCTCCGGTTTGTGTGTGTGTGTGTGTGTGTGTGTGTGTGTGTGTCTGTGTTTATTTCCTTAGCCCAGGAGATATATGTTATTCAGAGCAATGTCAAAATCTTTACTGCATATATTTTGTTCTACGAATTGATGGTTTCATTCTCATACATTTAAATCTAATTTATTTTTAGTTTATTCTTGTATATGGAGTGATGAGGTACGTATTTTTCTATACTGCATCTATTTATGTATTGCATGTCATATATTATACATTATTATGCATACATAACATGTATTTTATATTTTCTATAGTACACATAGTATATTACAATGTATATGCATGTTCACATTTTCTATATATTTTATATGGTATGTATACATCTACTTATATAAGCACATATCCTAACATGTTATGTCTATTAAAATTGTATATTTTATGTCACATATATTATTTTTTAAAAGTAGCAACATATACATTAGAAATAAGTAAATAAGTTAGCAATATAATAAGACAAGGATCCTGATCCAACTATTCAGTACAGGAATATCTGAGATCTATTTATTAATTTAATATAAATTTTAAAAATATATCATATAGGATATATTCTGTGTGTTATTCCTCATTTTTAATCCTCTTGTTTCCCGTCATTTAAAGTTAAATACTACCTGAATTTGTTTAGGCATATCATTGTTTTCTTCATATATAACCAATAGTTATTACATGTATTATGTATATAGTACGGGGACATTATCAATATGGTGACATACTCAATGCCTTTTTTATATTACTAGCTTTTTATGAAATGGCATTATTTTTAATTACCATATTTGATTTCACTCTGACTGCGACTTTTAAAATCCGTTATCCTATTGATGATCATTTGAGTTGTTTCGTGTTTATTTTAAAGAACAATATGGCAGGGACCTGGTTTTGTAAATATCCCCAGGTAAACCTATGATCGAGTTACCCCGGAATATGTACAGTGATGAGTGGATGCACTGTGTTCTTATTTATAAATGTAAAGACTTTTAAAATAATGCAAATTGCTTTCCAAAGTGGTTGTACCAATCCACATTACCACCAGCACTGACTAGGACTTATCATGGCTCCACATTTTCAATAAAACTTGGTTTTCCCAGACTCTCAATATCTGCCATTCTGGTAAATACAAAAATTGAAAATTTTGCTTTAGTTTTATGTTTATCTAAGTATTAACAATATTAATGGCTTCTTATATGTTTCTGGCCAAAGTATATTCACTGTTGCTTTTTGAATATCATAAATATGTTTTTATATACTGCATCTATTTGAGTATTGTATGTTATAGATTATACATTATTATGCAAACATAAGATATATTTTTATATTATCTATAGTACACATAGTATATTACAATGTATATGCATGTTTATATTTGCTATATATGTTATATGGTATGTATACATATATTTACATGAGAACATATCCTAACATATACTGTCTATTATTATCATATATGTATATATGTATATGTAGGGTCAGGGGTAGGGGTAGAATCAGGGGTAGGGGTAGGGTCAGGGAGAGGGGTAGGGTCAGGGTAGGGGTAGGGTTAGGGTCAGGGTCAGGGATAGGGGTTGGGTCAGGGGTAGGGGTTGGGTCAGGGGTAGGGGTAGGGTCAGGGATAGGGTTAGGGTCAGGGGTAGGGGTAGTGGTTGGGTCAGGGGTAGGGTTAGGGTCAGGGGTAGGGGTAGGTTCAGGGGTAGGGGTAGGGTCAGGGGTAGGGGAAGCGTCAGGGGTACGGGTAGGTTCAGGGGTAGGGATAGGGTTAGGGGTAGGGGTTAGGTCAGGTGTAAGGGTAGGGTCAGACTTAGGGGTTAGGTCAGGGGTAGGGGTAGGGTCAGGGGTATCGGTAGGGGTAGGGTTAGGGGTAGAGGTAGGGTCAGGGATAGGGGTTGGATCAGGGGTAGGGGTAGGGTCACGGGTAGGGGTTCGATCAGGGGTAGGGTTAGGGTCAGGGGTAGGGGTTGGGTCAGGGGTAGGAGTAGGGTCAGGGGTAGGGGAAGCTTCAGGGGTACGGGTAGGTTCAGGGGTAGGGATAGGGTTAGGGGTAGGGGTTAGGTCAGGTGTACGGGTAGGGTCAGACTTAGGGGTTAGGTCAGGGGTAGGGGTAGGGTCAGGGTTATCGGTAGGGTTAGGGTTAGGGGTAGAGGTAGGGTCAGGGATAGGGGTTGGGTCAGGGGTAGGGGTAGGGTCAGGGGTAGGGGTTGGATCAGGGGTAGCGTTAGGGTCAGGGGTAGGGGTTGGGTCAGGGGTAGGGGTAGGGTCAGGGGTAGGAATAGGGGTAGGGTCAGAGGTAGGGGTAAAGGTAGGGTCAGGGGTAGTGGTAGGGGTAAGGTCAGGGGTAGGGGTTGGATCAGGAGTAGGGATAGGGTTAGGGTCAGGGTTAGTGGTATGGCTAGGGTCAGGGTTAGGGGTAGGGAAAGGGGTAGGGTAAGTTGAAGTGTTTGGGTCAGGGGTAGGGGTAGGGGTAAATTCAGTGGTAGGGGTAGGGGTAGGGTCAGGGTTAGGGGTACAGGTAGGGTCAGGGGTAGGGTTTGGGTCAGGGGTAGGGGTAGGTGTAGGTTCAGGGGTAGGATTAAAGTTAGAGTCAGGGGTAGGGGTAGTGTCAGGTAAGGTCAGGGTTAAGAGTCGGGTTACAGTCAGGGGTAGGTGTAGGGGTAGTTTCAGGGATAAGGGAAAAGGTAGGTGTAGTGGTTGGGTCAGGGTTAGGGGTAGGGTCAGGGGTATGGCTAGGTGTAGGGTCAGTGGTAGTGGTAGGGTCAGGGGTAGCGATAGGGTCAGGAGTGGGGTAGGTTCAGGGGTAGGGGTAAGGGTAGGGTCAGGGCTAGGTGTTGGGCCAGAGGTAGCGGTAGGTGTAGGTTCAGGGTTAGGGGTTGGGTCAGGGGCAGGGGTCGGAGTAGGGTCAAGGGTAGGGGAAGGGTTAAGGGTAGTGGTTGCATCAGGGTTAGGGGTATGGTCAGGGGTAGTGGGAGGGGTTGGGTCAGGTATAAGTGTAGGGTCAGGGGAAGCGGAAGGGGTAGGGTCAGGGACAGGGGTTTGGTCACGCGTAGAGATAGGGTCAGGGGTAGGGGTAGAGTTAGAGTCTGTGGTAGGGGTAGGGTCAGGGATAGGTGTAGGGTTAGGGTCAGGTGCAGGGGTAGGGTCAGAGGTAGGGGTAGGGGTAGGGTCAGGTGTAGGGGTAGGATCAAGGGTAGGGATAGGGTCAGGGGGAGTGGATGGGTCAAGTGTATGGGTAAGGGTAGGGTCAGGGTTAGGGTTTTCGTCAGGGGTAGGGGTAGGGTCAGGGGTAGGGGTAGGGGTAAGTCTGGGGTAGGGGTTGGGTCAGGAGTAGTGTTAAGTGTAACGTCAGGGTAGGGGTAGGTTCAGGGGTAGGAGAAGGGATAGGGTCATGGTAATGGGCAGGGTCAGGTGTAGGGGTAGGGTCAGGGTTACGGGTAGGGTTTGTGGTAGGGGTAGGGTAAGGGCTAGTGGTAGGGTTAGAGGTAGGGGTAGGGTTAGAGTCAGAGGTAGGGGTAGGGTTAGTTGTAGTGTTAGGGGTAGGTTCAGGTGTAGGAGTAGGGTCAAGGGCATGGATAGGGTCTGGGGTAGGGGATGGGTGGATATGGGTAAGGGTAGGGTCAGGGGTAGGTTTGGGTCAGGAGTAGGGGTAGGGTCAGGGCTATGGGTAGGGTAATGGTGAGGGGTAGGTGTAGGGGTAGGATCAGGGGTAGGAACAGGGGTTGGTTCAGGGGTAGGGGAATGGTCAGGGATTAGGGGTAAGGGTATGGTCAAGGGTAGGGGTTTGGTCAGGGATAGGGGTAGGGGTAGGGTCAAGGGGACGGGTAAATTTAGAATCAGGGTTAGGGGTTGCGTCAGGTGTGGGTTAGTGTTTGGGTCAGGGGTAGGGGTAGGGGTTCAGTCAGGGGTAGGGGTAGGGGTAGGGTCAGGTGTAGGGGTAGGGTTAGGTTCAGGGGTAAGTGTTGGGTCAGGTGTAGGGATAGGGGTAGGGTCAAGTAGGGGTAGGGGTAGGGTCAGGGGTAGGGTTTGGGTCAGGTTTAGGGCTAGAGTTAGGGTCAGGTGTAGCGGTTCGGTCAGGGGTAGGGGTTGGGTCAGGGGTAGGGGTAGGATCAGGGTAGAGGTAAGGGTAGGGTCAGCGGTACGGTTAGGGGTAGGGTCAGAGTATAGGTAGGGGTAGAGTAGGGATAGGGGTAGGAGTAGGGTCAGGGTTAGAAGTAGGGTCAGGGGTAGGAGTGGGGGTAGGGTCTGGCCAGGGTAAGTGTTGGCTCAGGGGTAGGGATAGGGTAGGTTCAGGGGTAGGGTTTGGGTCAGTTGTAAAGGTAGGCGTAGGGTCAGGGGTAGGGGTACGGGTAGGGTCCGGGGTAGGGCTAGAATTAGGATCAGGGGTACGGGTTGGTTCAGGAGTAAGGACCCGGAGGTGCCAAGGAGCCGCACTGCCTTGGCTGGAGAAAGCCGCCCGAGGCAGTTTGGAGGCGGGTGCCGGCAGGCAGCCCTGGGCTTGGGCTTTGGGGGCGGCGAAGTGGGCGCGGCGAAGGGCTGCCGGTTGACCGCTTGCGCTTGCGGGGAAAAAAGAGGATATAGAAGGGGCTGTGGGGGGCAGACCGGGCCGAGGCGCCTGGCGTGAGGCCGGGGCTGCGAGGCTGTAGGTTCAGGCGGCGGCCCCGACCCCACCACCCACGACCAGCCCCGCTGGCCAGGGGTCCCGCGGCGGTGTTGGCGGCAACAGAGGGTCCAGGGGCGTGGCGGCCGCAAAAGAAGTGGCGGGCAAAAGCCTAGAGCACCCGGTATTCCCAGGCGGTCTCCCATCCAAGTACTAACCAGGCCCGACCCTGCTTGGCTGCGAGATCAGCCGAGATCGGGCGCGTGCAGGGTGGTATGGCCGTAGACGCTGGGACCGGGCTCCTGGCGCCCCAAGAGCTGCCGCCCAGCCTGCGTGGTGAGCGCGCGCCAGCTTGTTGGGCAGCTCAGGCGGCGAGCCTCTCCCCTCTCCCCGCTGGCCGGCTCCAGCATTGCCACGCCTCCCGCCTGCTCCCCGCCTCCTCAGGACGTCGCCGGCGAGGGCAGCGGGTTACTCCTTACCCACAGCGAGGCCCCTTCGCGCCACCCGTGGCTCCACGGGGCCTCTGCGACTACCCTGGCGGTGACGGAAGCCAGACAGACAGGGGTTGGGAGTTGGGGGCGACGCCCAGGCTGGGTCACGGACTGGGACAGACGCACGGAGGCTGTGTTGAAGTGGCAGCTCCCCGACCGGAGTGCTGTGGCGCCCGGGGCTGGGCTCCGTTAAGCAGGCAGTGCCCGGGGGGTGGGCAGTCACCCTGGGACCCCCGGGCAGGCCTCCAGGATCTGCGGAGTGCCGGTGGGGTCCGAGGCACGCATGGGGTCCCGCACGCGGGAGGAGAGGCTCAGGGATAGGCACCCTCCTCCTGTGGGTTGTGTGCCTGCCGGCCTGCCTGCTTTTCCTCTGTGGTGGTCAGTCCTGGAGCCCCGGGGCGCGGGCCACGCGTGCACGCAAGTGTGGCGCTCCCTCATTCCACTGGTTTGTCGGGTCTCTTTTGTGGCTGTGCGCCAGGGGCCGCCGCGGCTGGCCGGGGGGAACCGAGGGCGCAGGGCTCTCCTGAAAGAAGGAAGGGCACTGGGGGAGGGGCCGCGGTGCCTGCCAGCAGAGACAAAGGCCTCTGGTGGGGTGGGGCGGCTGGGCGTCTCCTCGGCCTGCGGTCCGGGGACAACTGGGGCCTCTGTCTCTGGGCCCTGGTGCAGGCAGTAACATTGTCACCCCTGTGACAAGAACCCCGAGGTGCCAAGGACCGGCACTGCCTTGGCCTGCGGCGAGCCTCTCCCCTCTCCCCGCTGGCCGGCTCCAGCATTGCCACGCCTCCCGCCTGCTCTCCGCCTCCTCAGGACGTCGCGGGCAAGGGCAGCGGGTTAATCCTTACCCACGTCGAGGCCCCTTTGCGCCACCCGTGGCTCCATGGGGCATCTGCCACTACCCTGGCGGTGACAGAAGCCAGAGAGACAGGGGTTGGGAGTTGGGGGGGCGAAAGGAGGGACGCACAGGCTGGGTCATGGACTGGGACAGACGCATGGAGGCTGAGCTGTGCTGTGCTGCGCTGAGCTGAGCTGTGCTGTGCTGAGCTGTGCTGAGCTGTGCTGTGCTGTGCTGTACTGAGCTGAGCTGTGCTGTGTTGTGCTGAGCTGTCCTGTGCTGTGCTGAGCTGTGCTGACCTGAGCTGAGCTGAGCTGAGCTGAGCTGTGCTGAGCTGAGCTGTGCTGAGCTGAGCTGAGCTGAGCTGAGCTGACCTTAGCTGTCCTATGCTGTGCTGAGCTGAGCTGAGTTGAGCTGTGCTGAGCTGAGCTGAGCTGTGGTGAGCTGAGCTGTGCTGAGCTGTGCTGAGCTGAGCTGAGCTGAGCTGTGCTGTGCTGAGCTGTGCTGAGCTGAGCTGTTCTGTGCTGTGCTGAGCTGAGCTGAGCTGAGCTGAGCTGAGCTGTGCTGTGCTGAGCTGAGGTGAGCTGTGCTGAGCTGAGCTGAGCTGAGCTGTGCTGAGCTGTGCTGAGCTGAGCTGAGCTGAGCTGTGCTGAGCTGTGCTGTGCTGAGCTGAGCTGAGCTGTGCTGAGCTGTGCTGTGCTGAGCTGTGCTGAGCTGTGCTGAGCTGAGCTGAGCTGAGCTGAGCTGAGCTGTGCTGAGCTGAGCTGTGCTGAGCTGTGCTGAGCTGAGCTGAGCTGAGCTGAGCTGTGCTGAGCTGAGCTGAGCTGTGGTGAGCTGAGCTGAGCTGAGCTGAGCTGTGCTGAGCTGAGCTGTCCTGTGCTGAGCTGTGCTGTGCTGAGCTGTGCTGAGCTGTGCTGAGCTGAGCTGAGCTGAGCTGAGCTGAGCTGTGCTGTGCTGAGCTGAGCTGAGCTGTGCTGAGCTGAGCTATGCTGAGCTGTGCTGAGCTGAGCTGAGCTGTGCTGAGCTGAGCTGAGCTGTGCTGTGCTGAGCTGAGCTGTGGTGAGCTGAGCTGAGCTGAGCTGAGCTTAGCTGTCCTATGCTGTGCTGAGCTGAGCTGAGCTGAGCTGTGCTGAGCTGAGCTGAGCTGTGGTGAGCTGAGCTGTGCTGAGCTGTGCTGAGCTGAGCTGAGCTGAGCTGAGCTGTGCTGAGCTGAGCTGAGCTGAGCTGAGCTGAGCTGAGCTGAGCTGTGGTGAGCTGAGCTGAGCTGTGCTGTGCTGTGCTGTGCTGTGCTGAGCTGTCCTGTGCTGAGCTGAGCTGACCTGAGGTGAGGTGAGGTGAGCTGAGCTGAGCTGAGCTGAGCTGAGCTGAGCTGTCCTGCTCAGCACAGCTCAGCACAGCACAGCTCAGCTCAGCTCAGCACAGCACAGCTCAGCCCAGCACAGCTCAGCACAGCACAGCTCAGCACAGCTCAGCTCAGCTCAGCTCCCCACACCTCAGCTCAGCTCAGCTCAGCTCACCACAGCTCAGCTCAGCTCAGCACAGCACAGCTCAGCTCAGCTCAGCTCAGCTCAGCACAGCTCAGCTCAGCTCAGCTCAGCACAGCACAGCTCAAACCACCACAGCTCAGCACAGCACAGCTCAGCACAACACAGCTCAGCTCAGCTCAGCTCAGCTCAGCTCACCACAGCTCAGCTCAGCTCAGCTCAGCACAGCACAGCTCAGCTCATCTCATCTCAGCTCAGCACAGCTCAGCACAGCACAGCTCAGCTCACCTCAGCTCAGCACAGCACAGCTCAAACCAGCACAGCTCAGCACAGCTCAGCTCAGCTCACCACAGCTCAGCTCAGCTCAGCTCAACACAGCACAGCTCAGCTCAGCTCAGCACAGCTCAGCACAGCCCAGCTCAGCTCAGCTCATCTCAGCTCAGCACAGCACAGGACATCTCCGCTCAGCTCAGCTCAGCACAGCACAGCTCAGCTCAGCTCAGCTCAGCACAGCACAGCTCAACCCAGCACAGCTCAACCCAGCACAGCTCAGCACAGAACAGCTCAGCACAGTACAGCACAGCTCAGCTCAGCTCAGCTCAGCTCAGCTCAGCTCACCACAGCTCAGCTCAGCTCAGCACAGCACAGCTCAGCTGAGCTCAGCACAGCTCAGCACAGCTCAGCTCAGCACAGCTCAGCACAGCTCAGCACAGCACAGCTCAGCTCAGCTCAGCACAGCACAGCTCAGCTCAGCACAGCTCAGCTCAGCTCAGCACAGCACAGCAAAGCACAGCACAGCTCAGCTCAGCTCAGCTCAGCTCAGCACAGCACAGCTCAGCTCAGCTCAGCACAGCACAGCTCAGCTCAGCACAGCTCAGCTCAGCTCAGCACAGCACAGCACAGCTCAGCTCAGCTCAGCTCAGCTTACCACAGCTCAGCTCAGCTCAGCTCAGCTCAGCACAGCACAGCACAGCACAGCTCAGCTCAGCTCAGCTCAGCTCAGCACAGCACAGCTCAGCTCAGCTCAGCTCAGCTCAGCTCAGCACAGCACAGCTCAGCTCAGCTCAGCTCAGCTCAGCTCAGCTCAGCTCAGCTCAGCTCACCACAGCACAGCTTAGCTCAGCTCAGCACAGCTAAATTTAGTTCGGCAGAGCACAGTACAGCACAGCTCAGCTCAGCTCAACTCAGGTCAGCACAGCTCAGCCTAGCTCAGCACAGGACAGCTCAGCACAGAACAGCACAGCACAGCTCTGCTCAGCTCAGCTCAGCTCACCACAGCACAGCTCAGCTCAGCTCAGCACAGCTCAGGACAGCTCAGCTCAACTCAGCTCAGCTCAGCTCAGCACAGCACAGGACAGGTCCGCTCAGCTCAGCTCAGCACAGCTCATCTCATCACAGCTCAGCTCAGCTCAGCACAGCTCAGCTCAGCTCAGCTTAGCACAGCACAGGACAGCTCCGCTCAGCTCAGCTCAGCACAGCTCATCTCATCACAGCTCATCTCAGCACAGCTCAGCACAGCTCAGCACAGCTCAGCACAGCACAGCTCAGCTCAGCTCAACACAGCACAACTCAGCTCAGCACAGCTCAGCTCAGCTCAGCACAGCTCAGCTCAGCTCAGCTCAGCTCAGCACAGCTCAGCTCAGCTCTTCACAGCTCAGCTCAGCTCAGCTTAGCACAGCACAGGACAGCTCCGCTCAGCTCAGCTCAGCACAGCTCATCTCATCACAGCTCATCTCAGCACAGCTCAGCACAGCTCAGCACAGCACAGCTCAGCTCAGCTCAGCACAGCACAGCTCAGCTCAGCTCAGCACAGCTCAGCACAGCTCAGCTCAACTCAGCTCAGCTCAGCTCAGCACAGCACAGGACAGGTCCGCTCAGCTCAGCTCAGCACAGCTCAGCACAGCTCATCTCAGCACAGCTCAGCACAGCTCAGCACAGCACAGCTCAGCTCAGCACAGCACAGGACAGCTCCGCTCAGCTCAGCTCAGCACAGCTCATCTCATCACAGCTCATCTCAGCACAGCTCATCACAGCTCAGCACAGCTCAGAACAGCACAGCTCAGCTCAGCTCAACACAGCACAACTCAGCTCAGCACAGCTCAGCTCATCTCATCACAGCTCATCTCAGCTCAGCTCAGCACAGCTCAGCACAGCTCATCTCAGCACAGCTCAGCACAGCTCAGCACAGCACAGCTCAGCTCAGCTCAGCTTAGCACAGCACAGGACAGCTCCGCTCAGCTCAGCTCAGCACAGCTCATCTCATCACAGCTCATCTCAGCACAGCTCAGCACAGCTCAGCACAGCTCAGCACAGCACAGCTCAGCTCAGCTCAACACAGCACAACTCAGCTCAGCACAGCTCAGCTCAGCTCAGCACAGCTCAGCTCAGCTCAGCTCAGCTCAGCACAGCTCAGCTCAGCTCTTCACAGCTCAGCTCAGCTCAGCTTAGCACAGCACAGGACAGCTCCGCTCAGCTCAGCTCAGCACAGCTCATCTCATCACAGCTCATCTCAGCACAGCTCAGCACAGCTCAGCACAGCACAGCTCAGCTCAGCTCAACACAGCACAACTCAGCTCAGCACAGCTCAGCTCAGCTCAGCACAGCTCAGCTCAGCTCAGCTCAGCACAGCACAGGACAGCTCCGCTCAGCTCATCTCAGCACAGCTCAGCACAACTCAGCACAGCACAGCTCAGCTCAGCACAGCACAACTCAGCTCAGCACAGCTCAGCTCAGCTCAGCACAGCACAGCTCAGCTCAGCTCAGCACAGCACAGCTCAGCTCAGCTCAGCACAGCTCAGCTCAGCTCAGCTCAGCTCAGCACAGCTCAGCACAGCTCAGTGTGGGTGCCTGCCGACGAGAGGAACAGTCCCTGAAGTGGGGAGTGAGGATTGAGAAAAAAAGAAGAGCAACAAAGATGGGATCGGGAGGGCAGGCAATTCTAAGTAGACTCCTGCAGTTCTAAGTAGAATGCCTCAGTTCTAAGTAGAATGCCTCACCCCAAGTTTATTTTTGCAGCTTATATACTCTGGGCCTCAAAAAAGTAACAGAACTGTATGCAATCTAATAGTTACAATATAGGTAATACACAAGGGCTGGTTTCCTGGCCAGCTCCCTACTTCCTGACCTTGTCAATTCTGTGTTCTCAAAGTAGCAAGTTTTGCCTTGCTGGGAGCACAAACCACTCAAGGAAGTCAAAGGTTCAACATTACACAAAACAACACCTGCTAGCAGTTCAGCACGGTTTCACACAGCTCAGCTCAGCACAGCTCAGCACAGCTCAGCTCAGCTCAGCTCAGCACAGCACAGCTCAGCACAGCACAGCACATCTCAGCTCAGCTCAGCTCAGGTCAGCTCAGCACAGCTCAGCACAGCTCAGCTCAGCTCAGCTCAGCTCAGCTCAGCACAGCTCAGCACAGCACAGGACAGCTCAGCACAGCACAGCACAGCTCATCTCAGCTCAGCTCAGCACAGCTCAGCACAGCTCAGCTCAGCTCAGGTCAGCTCAGGTCAGCTCAGCTCAGCTCAGCTCAGCACAGCTCAGCTCAGCTCAGGTCAGCTCAGGTCAGCTCAGCTCAGCTCAGCTCAGCTCAGCTCAGATATAAAAGGCGTCCAAATTGGGAATGAAGAAGTTAAAATATTACTCTTTGCAGATGACATCATGCTATACATAGAAAACCGTAAAGACTCCACCAAAAAGCTGTTAGAAACAATCAATGAATAGAGTAAAGTTGCTGGCTACAAAATCAACGTACAAAACTCCATTGCATTCCTATATACTAACAATGAAATCTCAGAAAAAGAAATACAAAAAACAATTCCCTTTGCAATTGAAGCAAAAAGAATAAAATAGCTAGGAATAAACTTAACCAAGGATGTGAAGGATTTATATGCTGAAAATTATAAGACATTTATGAAAGAAATTGAAGAAGACACAAAGAAATGGAAAGACATTTCGTGCTCATGGATTGGAAGAATCAACATAGTTAAAATGACCATATTACCCAAAGCAATATACAGATTTAATGCAATCCCCATCAAAATCCCAATGGCATTTTTTAAAGAAATAGAACAAAAAATCATCAGAGTTGTTTGGATCCCCAAAAGACCCCGAATAGCCAAAGCAATCTTAAGAAAATAGAACAATACTGGAGGTATCGCACTCCCTGACTTTAGCTTGTACTACAGGGCTACAATAATCAAAACAGCATGGCATTGGCAGAAAAACAGACACATAGACCAATGGAATAGAATTGAGAACCCAGAAATAAAACCACATAAATATGGACAGATAATTTTTGACAAAGAAGCTAAAAACATACAATGGAGGAAAGACAGCCTCTTCAATAAATGGTGCTGGGAGAATTGGATAGCCACGTGCAAAAGAATGAAACTGGACTGCTATCTGTCACCATGTACCAAAATTAATTCAAAATGGATCAAAGACTTAAGCATAAGACCTGACACAATGAAGTGCATAGAAGAAAACATAGGTACTAAACTTATGGATCTTGGGTTCAAAGAGCATTTTATGAATTTGACTCCAATGGCAATAGAAGTAAAAGCTAAAATAAACAAATGGGACTATATGAAATTAAAAGCTTCCGCACAGCAAAAGAAACCATCGACAAAATAGAGGCAACCAACTGAAAGGGAGAAGATTTTTGCAAACAGTGCCTCCGATAATGGGCTAATATCCAAAATATACAAAGAACTCATGAAGCTCAACAACAAAGAAAGCAAACAACCCAATTGAAAATTGGGCAGAGGACCTGAAGAGACATTTCTCTAAAGAGGACTTACAAATGGCAAATAGACATATGAAAAAATGCTCAACATCACTAATCATCAGAGAAATGCAAATAAAAACCACAATGAGATATCACCTCACCCCAGTCAGACTGGCTATCATCAACGAGACAAATACTAACAAGTGTTGGAGAGGCTGTGGAGAAAAAGGAACCCTCATACACTGTTGGTGGGAGTGCAGACTGGTGCAGCCGCTATGGAAGGCAGTGTGGAGGTTCCTCAAAAAATTACGAATAGAATTACCATATGACCCAGCAATCCCCCCCCTGGGTATCTACCCCCAAAATTTGAAAAAATTTACACATAAAGACACGTTGCTCCAATGTTCACTGCAGCTTGGTTTATGGTGGCCAAGACATGGAAACAACCAAAATGTCCTTCGATAGATGAATGGATAAATAAATTGTGGTATATATACACAATGGAATACTATTCGGCGGTAAGAAAGATGAAATAGGACCATTTGTGACAACATGGATGGATCTTGAGAGTATAATGCTAAGCGAAATGAGTCAGACAGAAAAAGCAGAGAACCCTATGATTTCACTGATATGTGGTATATAAACCAAAAACAACAAAAGAACAAGACAAACAAATGAGAATCAAGAACTCATAGATACAGACAATAGTTTAGTGGTTACCAGAGGGTAAGGGTTTGAGGGGAGGGAGATGAGGGTAAGGGGGATGAAATATATGGTGATGGAAGGAGAATTGACTCTGGGTGGTGAACACACAATGGGATTTATAGATGATATAATACAGAATTGTACACCTGAAATCTATGTTATTTCACTAAGAATTGTCACCCCAATAAATTTAAAAAATAAGATAAAATAAATAAAATAAAATTACATAGGTTTCAAGGGTTGTCATGAGTGCCTGTAAGTGACATTTCAGTCTCTTCCCGAAAGTCAAGAGGACATTAACCCCTCCACCGGGCCGTATGTCACTGTGTGGTACTCGTGACGTAAGTTGGGAACAAAGTCCTTTCACACAGGTTCAGGTAGAGTGAGTAGCACAGCTTTATTTTGGTACCAATGTCCCTCCAGAGGCCAATGCTCTCCTAAGCAGAGAAGATTATGCAGAATAGAATAGAATTTAATAATGAACCATGTCGCAGGGTCAATTGAGGTGGAGAAGGTCGCTGGTCCAGGAGAGACGGCAGGGCCCCGGACAGGTCTGAGGCAAGATGGTCTTGCAAGGAAGAACTTCAGAGAGTCCCGGAGTATTGTGGCTTGCACCCCACAGAGGACTGTCGGATTTCCCAGAGGAACATCGCAGTGGATCATTCCGGACTGTCTGGTTCAGAGCCTCGCAGAGGGTCTTTGCTCCCAGTCAGACCACTCATAGTATTGCTCTTGAACTCTGCTTTTGTCCTCTCTTCCTTGGACTTGTTTCCTCTTAGGTGAGAACCAGAAGTTGTTTTAGTGAACACGTTTACCACTCAATTTTGTTATGCTCAGTTTCACACATAAATATAATCATGCTGACTTACATGTTTATGCTCTAAACATAAACACGTTTACTTTCACTTTACTCTTATCAGTCTCACACATGTGCAGCCATAGTCCTGTTCCTACCAGTAAACAACTTGTTTTGCACACCTCAATCCGACATATGTGATACATTTTATATGCTCTATACAAGGGTACATTTCTGTATTACATCATCCATATATCACATTGTGTGATACCACCCAGAGTCACTTCTCCTTCCATCACCACATATTTGATCCTTTTACCCTCATCTACCACCCATCTCCCTGCTTACCCTCTGGTAACCACTAAACTATTGTCTGTGTCTATGAGTTTTTGTTTATTTGTCTGTCTTGTTCTTTGTTGCTTTCAGATCCCACATATCAGTGGAATCATATAGTTCTCGACTTTTTCTGTCTGACTTATTTTGCTTAGCATAATAATCTCAAGTTCCATCCATGTTGTCGCAAATGGCACTATTTCATCTTTTCTTATGGCAGAATAGCATTCCATTGTGTATGTACACCACAATTTCTTTATCCATTTATCTACCGAAGGACACTTTGGTTGTTTCCAGTGCTGCAATGAACATCGGAGCACCTATACCAATGGAATAGAATTGAAAACCCAGAAATAAACCCACATAAATATGGGGAGATGATTTTTGACAAAGAAGCCAAAAACGTGCAAAGGAGAAAAGACAGCCTCTTCGATAAATGATGCTGGGAGAGTTGGAAAGCCAGGTGCAAAAGAATGAAACTAGACTGTTATCTGTCACCATGTAGCAAAATTACTCAAAACGGATCAAAGACCTAAATATAAGATCTGAAACAGTAAATTGCATAGAAGAAAACATAGGTACTAAACTTATGGGCTTTGGGTTCAAAGAGCATTTTATGAATTTGACTCCAAAGGCAAGGGAAGTAAAAGCTAAAATAAATGAATGGGACTATAGCAAACTAAAGAGCCTCTGCACAGCAAAAGAAACCATTGGCAAAATAAAGAGGCAACCAACCAAATGGGAGAAGACTTTTGTAAACAACACCTCTGATAAGGGACTAATACCCAAAATACGTAAGGAACTCATACAACTCAACAACAAAAAAACAAACAATCCAATTAAAAAACGGGCGGAGGACCTGAATAGACATTTCTCCAAAAAGGACATACAGATGGCTAATAGACATATGAAAAAATACTCAACATCACTAATTATCACAGAAATGAAAATGAAAATCACAATGAGATGTCACGTCATGGCTTTTTTGCCTCGCCTCGCCTCGCCTCACCAACAGAGGGCTATGAAAAGATTTTTTAGTAGGAGTGGAATAGAGCAAAACTTATAGTGTAAAAACTTAATTTCTGATATTGTGGAAGGCAAAGTAAAGGAAAAAAGGGTCTGAAGGAATTTTTGTCTTATGTCTTAAATGCTCATTCTGAGGTGGGGCCTGTCATGCACAAGCCCCTTCTCCACAGATAGAGCTTGCAATAAATATTTTTGTTTCTTTGTTCTTAAATGTGTACAATCAGATATTTGTATATAAGTGAAAGAATATGAGTGAGCCTGAAAATAATGAGAGAGATATCAGAACTTGGGAACAAATCACAGGGAAATGAAATCTGCATCCTTTCGCATGGTTTTTTCTCCATGAACCCTGGGAGGCACTCACACAAGAGCTGGAGAATCCTAAGAAATGCTTCTCCTGGTGAAAAACGTGATGGGGAAGAGCGCCTCTGTAGAAGGAGCATTGAACTCCACTGGGACACTTTCTCTCTACCTCCTCTTTTGAATAGGAGCCTTGATCTGTGGGGCAGGGGAACCAAACACTTTGCTCTTAGAATACTAGTGAAAAGAGATTGCAGCTGGAGAAGAGAACAAGACAATCTATCCTTAGTTGAGGGGCAGGGAAGTACTTGAATTACTAAGAGGATCAGCATGCTGCCTTGAAGGATATGATATCTGGATAAGATTTAACAAAAAAATCAGCAGGTCAAAAATTTAAGGAAAAATAGTATCTTTCAGTCGTAAAGTATCTCCATTAAATATTATTTATCAAGGGGGAAAAAGGAACTTCTCAATGAAAAAACATGGTAGACATTACGTTAATAAAATGACCAAGTTTAACATAACCAGTAATAATACAGATTTACATCATGCCCTCCCTGAAATTGTGCAGTGAGAAGGGCGTGTCACCTCTCTGATAGTCATCTCAAAAACCCATAACTGTATTGTACTTATAAGGATATATCAGACAAAATCAAAATTGAGGAGCTGCCTATAAAATAGCTGAGAATTACGCTTAACATGTGTCAAAGTCTTGAAAGTCAAGGAAAATCTGAGGAACTATTACAGATTAGAGGAGAACTATGGCAATCAAAGATTGGATTGGACTGGATCTTGAAACAGAAAGACAACACTTTAGGGGAAACTGGTGAAATCCAAATAAAGTCTCGAGTTTAGAAAACAGTATTGTACCAATGTTTATTTCTTTTTTTTAATTGAAGTTTGTTTGGGTGACAATTGTTAGTAAAGTTACATGGATTTCAGGTGTACAATTCTGTATTACATCATCTATAAATTCCATTGTGTGTTCACCTTCCATCACCATATATTTGATCCCTTTTACCCTTATCTACCACTCCCCTCCCCCCTTACCCTCTGGTAAAATGTTTACTTCTTAATTTTGATCATGCTAACATTAGGAAATTCTAGCTAATGGAAATAAGGGCACTGTGTACTATTTTTGTAGCTCTTCTCTAAATCTAAAATATTAAAATATTAGAAGCTATTTACATGTATAAATGTATGTCAAAATGTATGAATTTGAGGACACTAAGGAATCCAGGAAATACTGAAATGAGTTAGTATAAGTACCAAGAAAACCAGTAGAAGATCAGAGTTTTGGAAAATGTGGTCCAGAGATAAAAATCAGATTCAATGGAATATATAATTATTGAGAGCTTAGAAAAATATTCCAGATGTAATAAATTCATGAAAGACAGATAATTCATTTAAATTTCATGACAGAACTTCCTTTTTGTGGGGCAGAGGAGTCACAGCAATGGACCTACAGAGTAGGGAATGGAATTCTAGCACCCTTCTTGGGTAGGGAGAGAACTCATGTACTTACCGACCGTCAGCCTCCTCCTGAGCCTTACAGGTGTCCTCATCTTAACGAAATGTGAAGTCAAGAGATTTTGGCTCTGGTTTGTGGGATAGGAAATGCAGGTGTACGTATCTTGTTTGAATTTGCATAGTTGACAAATCAGAATAGTGATTCAATAAATTACCCAAAAGAGTAGATAGGGGATGTAAGGGAGATCATCCTCATCTATCATATGGGGAAGGCAATAGTTAAAATATAACATCAATTGCAGAATAACGTTTAGATACAGAAGCAGTATTTGGAGAATAAACATTAATCACCCAAAGAACTCAAAAAGAAAAACTGATGGAGGGCATGTGTTGGACTTGTACAGGAAGGGCAAGATTGAGACAGACACGTATAGTTAGTTCTTTATTGTAAACCTATGATCTTTTACCACATATTTGGAGATATTTTGTTTGCAATATATAGCAAGTAATCTGTTAGAACCATAAAATGATGGGTAAGACAAATAAGTGTGAATATGTTTTTCTTTACATTCTTTTGTGTGTTTATGAGTATATACACATGCATGTGTGGGTATCTATTTAAATGTCAGATACACACACATAGATAGATACGTACGTACATAGATACGTAGATATAGATAGGAAAGAATCATATGCATTCCATATTATAGGTTACCAAATGTAATGCTAAATCACCAAGAAAGATTTTTAGCAATAGAGGCAGACAGTGAAATAGCTCATTTCATAAGCTCTTATATAAGAAAAGACTGCTTTTCTAAGTTGAAGACAAACATTGCGGGGCATATTCCTTTACACTGAAAAATCCTCAGCTCTCAAATCTAGAGCATATTTCAACCAAACTTTCCAAACCAATGTTATTACAACATGATTTATATAAAAGTCACTTGAGAATCACTTGTATTCTTTGATAGGTTGGCTGGAAATGGAATGCACACAGTCAGGCAACTTAAGAAAGCTTTATTGTAAGAGAGCAACAGTATATTGGCTGTGCAAAAGATGGCTACAATCCGGACTGCATGTCTAAAGGAGACTTCCAGTCCTGAAGAGGGGATGAGGAGGTTTTTATAGGGGCTGTGCAGACAGGATAGCATTGTTTGAACATGAAATGTTGAATGACAGCAAGCTAGTAGCTCTTTTGTGGTATTTTTTGTTGTTACAAGCATGGCTCTGTTTGTGTAGGTCAGCCAACATGGCTCTGTCTGTAAGTCAAGGTCTCTGAGACCTAACATTAAATGAAGGTCTCTAACATTCAGAGACCTACCCTTCCAGACTTGTTTGTTATTAAAATGTAGAAAGGCCACCGTGTCTCTATTCTGTAGTTTCTTCAGGCTGAATGAAGGTGGAGAGAGGAGGGAGACGTTGTGGAAGGGGCTGGTAATGTTGTTGTAGGTGAAGCATTTTATGGACAGCTCCATTTGTGCACACCTGGAGTAGGCTCTGCAGGAATTGGGTGAAAAGGTGGAAGAGGCAAAGACCAAATGCTAGGACCATAAAAGATAATAGTTAAAGGCCCTATGAGGAGAACAAATCAAGAGCCACTCTTAGCTGTAAACTCGGATCGCCACTTGGTTCCTGAGGTGGTGTCTGTGATTCTGGGCCTGGCTGAGATCCTGTGGCAGGGTTTGAAATTCATGTAAGGAGACTCCTAGCCCTGCCGTTCCTTTCGTTACTCCCACAGAGATGTTCAGTGACACTAAAAGCGGATAAGGAGAACGACCATCTTTGGTGCATGAGAGTATATGTGGGGAGAGGTAGAAATTGACTATTGGGGGTGATCTCAATATCTGGAGAAAGGAAACCTAGGATGTAAGTCCCTGTACAATTGGTGAGCAGGCAAGCATATATGGAAGATGAAGAATTAGCTTGTGAGCTGGGTAGAGATAAGGGGTAATGGTAGGCAAAGTGTTATGAGAGGGAAGAGTCATATAATAAAGACAATAATGGGACTCAAGTCTTCTTGGGTTGAAAATCAGGTGATGGAATCAAAGAAAAGGAGCTCTAAAATGGACAAGTAGAGATAAGGAGAAAGGTAGAGATAACGGAGAGGATTTGGAGGGAGAGAGAAGGGGCTGGAGTGAGGTTGGAGTTGTGTGGTTCACGCAATGAGGAAAAGAGGAGAGGGTAGGGATCACAGTTCGTTAGTCTCTGAGTTTTTCCTGCAGGATGTTACAAAGTCAAAACGAGGTGGAGTGGAAATCAGGTGCCATATCACGGAGCCTGGGTGGAGTGGCAGGACAGGGGGTTCAGCTGTTTTTGCAGCTGAGACAAATGAAAGCAGGAGGGGTGATCCAGCAATTGCTGCTGTGGATGTGGTGAGAAGATGGTGGCAAGGCTCTTTCCCAGTTTGTCAACGTCTGACAGGTTCAGGTGTTTGAGATGGACCAAGTTTCCTGGAGCTTAGGGAATGTGAGAAAAACCGAGGAAGTGTCTTGGGGTCGGGGAAAAATGCAGTGTGCATGCTCCCCATGGATCTGCGGAATGAGGCTGATGGCTAGGAGGTAGTCGACCATTGGTGAGCTATTAGCTGTGAGGTTGTCTGGAAGGAAGGATCTGACATGAGGGAGCTTCTCCCCATCTTCCCTTCCTCTGAGGTCACAACTGACAAGAGCTTCCTGGCTGCTCAGAATGGAGTCTGGGGTGACACCTTCCCTATGGAGGGGTGCGTGAGCCTCAGACAGGTGCAGAGCTGGCTTCTGTCTCCTCCAAGCACTAGCTGTGTGACTTCAGACAAAGACATGGGAAGTCAGTGTCCTCACCTGTCAGGTGGGGATAACGGCTCCCTCTCAGGGTGGCTGTGAGATCAGTGAGGTGATGCAGGTCAGCTCCTGCCCCACAGGAGATGGTCCCTCACTCCCCCTCCCTCTTCCCTTCTCAGTCCTTTCTCTACCTCCATGGGCTGGAAGGATCTATGAGCAAATAGAAGGACTATTAGCAGATAGTCTCCTGGTGGCAGAATGCGCTCTCCTGTTGGTGTCCACACAGCCAGTCCCCTGAGTGCTGACTCTGGCATCTGTGCCAGCTTCGTCCACAGGGCAGCGCTCACCACAGCCCCTCCCTGGTCTTCAAACCCTGCTCATCTCCAAATTCAAGGCCCTTGTCTCAGCTCAGGCCAGAGCGCCTCTCACCGCTCTTCTCACGGGTCTCCCTGCTGCCGTCCTTCCCTCGTCCAGGGCAACCTGCACACTGGGACCAGCTCCATCTTTCTAACTAAGGTGGGGTCTAACCCCGTCACTTCCTGTGCCTACAACCACCAGCAGCTTCACTGGGGCTGGAGAGGAAAGTCTCTGTCATCAGCACAGTGTTGCGACTTTATCAGGCCTCATGTTCTTCTCCTGGTCTCATTTCCTATCATAACACCCCAGTTCACTCACCAGGTACCCCCAGCTGTCACCATTAACCTGTCTGGTGCGGGCTTTGACAGACAGAGGTGTCAGCACTGAGACTGGGCCTGAAAGCAGGAATCTGAATAAAATACAGACTTCAGTGAACAGTCATGCATCAACATGTGTACGTTGATTGTAACAATTCTGGAAAGAGAGGAGAAAGTAAAACTAAAGTTAAGATACACCTATTGCGTCGAAATGGGTGATTTCCATGAACAAAATGGACCCTAAAATAAGGAAAATACTAAGCAATGATCCATCCAGGACCTCATCTTCCCACTTATTCTCGTCACATTGCTCTGGAGTTCCCTCTCCTGGGACAGGGAAGGAAAGGGGACAAAGCAGTTTGGAAGTTCCCCTGAGATCGATCCCTACCCAGTGTCCTCATATCCTGCACCCAGGAAGTCTTGATTTTGATATGTCAGGTAGGACTGGAAGCCACTGAGTTCCCTGGAAGCTGAGGTGCTGGACTGGGGCCAGAGAACAGATGCTGGGTCAGGAAAGCAACAGATTCCACATCACTGAGCCCTAACCCTAACCCCAAACCAAACACCTAACCTGTAAAACCTAAACACTAAACCCTTAGCCCTAAGCCTAAATCTAAACCTTAACATAAACGTAAAACCTTACAACCATAAACCATAACCAACAGCATAAACCGTAACCTAAACCCTCAACGTAATACTAAACTATCTCCAGAAACCACAAACTATGAACCATATCCATAAACCGTGACTATAAACTATAACCAAAAACACATAGCCATAAACCATACATGTAATCCATAATCAATCTCATAAACCATATAACATACATGTAGCCATAAACACTACACATAAACCATAACCAAACTGTAACCCACAATCTTAACTTTAACCCCTGACTCAGCACCACACTGCCCCTCAGCCCCAACCCTAGCCCTGTGGGGACACTACTAGCCCCTAACCAGTCAAATCAGAAGCAGGTCCCAAAGACAGAAGACACAGATCTATGTCCCTTATAGAGTTGTAGTGATGTTCTCTATGTGAAAGGAAGAACTGAAACTGTCTATGCACAGATGACAAGTCGCATCTGAAATACATAACTTCCAAAAGAATCAACAAAAAAATTATTATTACTGTAAAGTAATTCAACGTTAAATGACAAAATATCAATACACAGGAATCTGTTATATTTGTATACGCTAGCAAGGAGTAATCTAAAAAAGAATTTAAGAACACAATTCCATTTTAAATCACATCAACGTTGATAAAATACTTAGGAATAGTGCAAGGCTTCTACACTGAAAATTACAAAACATAATGTCTTTGTTTGCTGAAAGAAATTAAAGGAAACTACCTACATAAACGTGAGGCCATCGCATGGTGATGGAAATTGTTAGGATGGCAACAGAACAGATGCGATGTAAGGATTCAGTGTCATTCCTGTGAAAAGGCCCCAAGGCCTTTGTGGAAAAACGTGCAAGCTGATCCTAATATTCACAGCAAATTTCCAGGGAAGAAAAGAGCCATAAGGATCTTCAAAAACAAAATCAGGTTGGAGGCTCACCCTTCCCAAACGTAATTCGTAATTAGTACAAAGCCACAGTAAGGAAAACATGGTGACACTGGCATAGAGATATACATAGAGATCAATGGAATTGTATTGAGGACCCAGAAATAAACCCGTCGGTCTAAATCAGTAGATTATTTTTGAACATACACATGAAATTTATCATTGTCATTTACAACTTTAATTTATAAAACACAGAAATACGCTTTTTTTCTATTTTTTCTGTTCCTTTTTTTTTTTGCTAAGGAGGGCGCAGCTCACAGTGGCCCATGTGGGGATTTAACCAGCAACCTCGGTGTTAGCAGCACCATGCTCTAACCAAGTGAGCTAACAGGCCACCCTCAGAAAGACATTTTTAAAAGTGCTCTATGACTGGAATTTAAACGCTACAAATATTAGTTTTGTGAGTGTAATTTGTATAAATTACAATCCGATAATTGGAGATTTCTTTTCAGTATGGTTACTATATAAATGAAATAAATGGCAAAAGGACTGAATAGCAATATTTTGTTATCTATGTATTATCAGATACTTTAGGACCTAAACCAAGATTCTGAGTATTCAGACTTCATTTACTGTGTTTCATCTTTAAATACTTCCCTACCTGTATTCTGAGTCAAGTCACTTGATGAAAGGGTGTGACTTGGGATAGCATTTTGTTTCATACCAAAACTTTTCCTATCTACAGTCACCACCTTCAAGGAATTAACATTACAAGGCCAAAGTAATCTGCTGGGTCCCTTTTTCGAACAGTTTGCAAAAAATTGTGGCAACACCCTTGAAAGCCAAACAGATACCCCCAAAATGGGACAATCACGCACGGTCCTGTAAAGTATGTTAAGTTTTCCCCCATCTAAAAGTTAAGCTATAAAATATATGAACTACAGTTGACTTGGTTTCAGGAGAAGCACATCTGAGGATTTACGTTAGTGTTCTCATCTTCAGGCATTACCAGGGAGTCTGTAGGCCACCATGCGATTTACTCTGGATAATGGCAGTGAGGCAGGAAGGCAGATGTGCTCACAATTGGTGATCAACTATAGTCCTGACTCTTCCCATTTTTCAGGCACAACCTAATATTTGTATAAATCAGTAGATCAAATGAACAAGAAACTTCCAATAGTGGCAGGAATGTCACTGTAGCTGTGATCTGTCTGAACACAGAACGAGTTTCATTTTGGAGACCTTTCTGAGCCTTTTCTCTGAGTGGACTGTCATTTTTGGCAGTCTTGTCACAATCAATATCAATTATCATCTTTTAAGGACCTCACCCCTTTCAATATTTGAGAGGACTGCCACCAGTTTCTGAACTAAAACTTTCTGTAATGAAATGTCCAGTTGTCCCACCACATGATTTAGGTATTTCATGCGTTCAGGATGAGTAGTTACAGGCGAGGTGAGGCCACGTTTCGGCGTTCGGCGTCGGAGTCAAGGTTTCAGGTGGATGTATGCACGCATGTTATATCCTACCATGCTGTTGGCGTCAAATAGAAACTCAGCCGCAGTTGTACTGCTCCCATGCAGGAAGGTGGTCGCAGGGCCATGTCCAGACCCACAAAGGCCAGACACCCTGACATTGGGGAAAGAAGGGTTTTCCAACAAATGGTACTGGGCAAATGACCATCCAAATGAAGAGAAATGAAATTGGACCCCAACCTCACACCACACACAAAACTTAAAATACATGAAGGGCTTAAATACAGGCAGTAAAAGTATAAACTCTCAAACAAAACGTGGAGATACATTGTCACGACCTTGGATTAGCGATGGTTTCTTAGATATGACAGCACATACAACAAAAAAAAGATAAATTAGACTTCCTCAAAATTAAAAACATACATGCATCAAAATAAGCAATCCAGAAAGCGAAAAGACACGCCATAAAATGGAACCAAATACGTACGCATTATATATCTGATAATAGTCTGCTATCCAGGAGACAAAGAACTTTTACAACTCAAGAACAAAAAAAGAAAATGACTAACATTTTAAAATAGAATTGAATAGAACCTTGTCCAGAGGAGACCTGCAAAGTGTCAACAAGCACAGTAAGATGTTCCACATCCTCAGTCCTGATGCAAATGCAAATGAAAACCACATGTGATACCCCCTCACATAGTACCAGAAGGGCTATAATCCAGAAACTAAAACTAACAAACAGCAGCAACAATGTAGAAAAATTAGAACCCTTAAACATTGAAGGTGAAAAATTACAATGGTGTGGCTTCTGCATACAACACTTGGAAATTTCCACCCCACAAAAAAATGCCCATGTGGCTCAACAGACCCACTTCTAGAAATATACCCCCAAAATTGAAAACAGTTGTTAAAGGTGGATACATGAATCCACAGAAGCGCTCTTCACAATAGCAGAGACATAAACAATTCAAACGTCCATCTTAATCAGCAGTGGAAACTAAGTGACCAATCCTGCAGCTACACCAGGATTCTTTAGCTTGATGCAATTATGAACATATTTCATAACTTCTAGAAATATGTTTCCTCTTAGCACAAAAATTCTAACGTGGCAGAAGACATGTTTACTAATACACCCAAAAATATTTAGTTCATCTACAATAAATAGCAAAAAAGGTGATAAATCAATGTTCAGTACTTAGTGTGTCATTATTCTGCTACTTGGAAATGCTCTAGACATTCAATAATGATGCATCATTTAATCTATAGGATAAAACTTTATCATTTCCAATTACCAAAGACACCTGGAAAATCTTTTCCATGTATATATACAATGTAATTATCACCTAAAAGTTTACCTTTTATTTTAATTGTACCTATTTGATATAGTAGTTAAAACTTTGAGATTTCAAAGTCAGTAATGACCAAAGCTATTTTCTTGACATATTTTTAACAGATAACTAATTTTTATAAACCCAGTTAGAAAAAATTGTATTTTGTGCTGATAATTTTCAAACGCATGACTGTGTAATCAAACCAAACTAAAACCAGCTTTAACATCAACTATTTCACCAGATCATAAAGTATTTCTGTTTGTTTGTATTTTATTTCTTACTTTATATAATCATTTAACTTGTTCAAGCCAATCAAATATCACAAACTGGTAACACCGTACGGAGCTACAAAACGTCTTACCACACACAAACACAAACTGGTTTCACACAGAGATCACAAATTAACAGAGTTAGTAACAACTATAGAGAACACACACGATGTTTTACCAAGAAAACAGCTGGTTGTCACAAGAGTTCTATAACACAATGTAAATTTATAAGTTTTCCCCATTCCAAGGACCCATCGTCTTGATGTGGACAGTGAGGTCTAAATAGTGAGACACCAAGCAGCCTCTTTACTGCTCAGGCCAGGAAGCCAGAGGCCCCTCCACACCGAGTGCAGAGGAAGCAGCCCTCCCAGAGCCAAAGGGTCACCCCCAAAGACAGTCAGAGAAAGCACAGACCTTCATCACATAGGCAGTAGGGATGGTGGGGTGGACAGAGTGTCTCAGGTCTCCCACAAAATGTGAGGCACCTCCAGCCCCAAACCCACTAATCTGTGGCCCCGAGCAGGTGCTACTAGACCGGGATCTGACCAGCACTAAAGGGTAAGGAAGGCTGGGGGGGACAGATGCCCCTTATGGGCAGAGGCCCCTCAGAACACAGTCCCCTGGGAGCTGGCACAGCCAGGCAGAGGTGCACTGGGAACCCCAGCTTATCTCACTGGCCACCAGGTGCAATGGAGTAAGTGCACCTGGCCGAAGGTGGGGACCAAAGAGGATTAGCTTCCTTGGTCACAAAGCCAAGCTCCCAGGACTCAGAACAAGAAGGAAAGAAAAACCTAAAGAGACTTTTAGAGAGGGACCCACAGCAAAGTTTGTCTCTGCAGACACGGGTCTGGAGAGAAACACTTAACTCCCCAGCCAGTGGGGCCGGCTCCAATGACAGTCTTACTGGAGCCTGTGCCTGTGTTCTGTCCCCATGGTAGTTCCTTCTTAGGGCAAAGGATACGCAAGACACAGACACAAGAAACAAAGAACATCTCTGGGAGGAAAGAATAAAGAACATCTCATGGAGGAAAGAATAGAGAAAACCCTCGAGTCTCTAGGTGCAGGAAGTAGCTGCACAGATACTTTTTCTGCCTACCTAAATTCAGAAAGCAGACAAAGGCCTCGCACCCCTGCTATCTACTGTCCAACTGCTGACAGAGACCAGGAATTGTAATCTATGAGCACCTAGAATTCACACACACACACAAAAATTCCAAAGACAGTGAGGAGAAATCAGGTAAATATGACATTTTAGACAAAGGTGGCAGTTGGCTCTTAGGCTTTAGACGTAAAAATGGGAGATTTACAGGTAATTCAGGAAAAGCTAAACACACATGGCAGGTAAAGTGTTGTGAGGCTCCTGCATGGAGTCTTCCTGTCTACTGCTAAGGGGATTGTGCTCAGGGTTTTATTTGTGCTTCATAGTCTTTAAGGAGGCTGGGAAAGGGGAGCCAGGCTGGAAAGGGGAGGCTTGTATTGTTAAAACTGCCCCTTTGAAATTTTTATTTTATTTACCTCAGCGGGCCTGGGACAGTTGTGGGCTCTGTTTCCGTTTCAGATCTACTCAGCAGAGGGTCCAGGGTGATGCTGAGACTTTCTCACGTCTATCGGACTGAAAAATCAGCTTCCATTTTTCTCAGGTTTCTGATTGGTTATTAAATCCTTTCAAGCCAGTTTCAACATACCAGTTCTCAAAATCTTAAATCTCCGTAAAGATTTTTAACACTTACACATCTCTTGATTTTCTCTTCTGCGTATTTTAAATCTAATGTTGACATTAGCATCTATTAAGACCCAAGAAGCTGAAGAACTAATTCAAAATCTTAAGAATAGTTAAATTTCCTTGTATCCGTTAGTATTAAACATGTGGTCTATCTCTAGGGTCCAAAAAAACAGCTTTGTTATGAGAGTTCTCTAACACATTTTCCAATTTAGAAGTTTTTCCAATTCAAAGGATCCATACTCTGGCCACTGATGGTAGGATTTTAATAGCTACTCAAACCAAAAAGCCTTTTGACAGCTTGACCAAGGAAGCCAAAGGCTTTCTGTCACTGTGGTATTTCCTTGTCAGGACCAAGGACACAAGAGACACAGAGACACAAAAAATGACCATCTCTGGAAGGGAAGGCGGGAAGGGAGGGTCAGGGTTGGAGATTAGGGTCCAGGGTCCCTGGTAAGGTGTCCTACTCAGGCCCTGGTGTCTGGCTATGTGGGACAATGGTCCATTTAGAGGTCTGGATCTGGGGTCCATGGTCCAGCTCTGGTGTCTTCTCTTATCTGAACACACAGGTGAGTACACATGTGAGTACTTTCGCCAAACTGGTTTCCCACGCACATTTCCTCCAGGCCCTATTGAAGTGATCACTTCATTAAAGAAAACCTGTGGACATATCCCCTCATGAGAGGGAAGAAAAAAAATAAACATGTGGGATTACATCAAACTAAAGAGTGTTTTCACAGCAAAGGAAACCATCAATAAAACAAAAAGGGATCCCAATGAATGGGAAAAGGTATCTGCCAATGATATATCTGATAAGGGGTTAATGTCGCAAATTTATAAAAAACACACTCAACTCAACTCCAAAAAAACAAACTACCCAATTAAAAAATGGGCAGAGGACTTGAAGAGATATTTTTCTAAAAAGGGCATACAGATGGCAAACAGACATATGAAGAAATGCTCAACCTCACTAACCATCAGAGAAATGCAAATAAAAACCACAATGAGATACCACCTCACCCCAGTCAAAATGGCTATCATCAATAAATCAACAAACAACAAGTGCTGGCGCGGATGTGGAGAAAAGGGAACGCTTGTGCACTGTTGGTGGGATTGCAGATTGGTGCAGCCACTATGGAAAACAGTATGGAGGTATCTCAAAAATCTGAAAATGGAACTACCCTATGATCCAGTAATTCCACTCTTAGGTATCTATCCGGAGAAATCCAAAACTCCAATTCAAAAATCTTTATGCACTCCTATGCTTATTGCAGCACTAAGCACAATAGCCAAGACATGGAAACATCTGAAATGCCCATCGGTAGATGACTGGATTAAGAAACTGTGGTACATTTATACAATGGAGTATTGCGCAGCCATAAAGAAGAAAGAAATCTTACCATTTGCAACAACAGGAATGGACCTAGAGAACATTATGTTAAGTGAAATAAGTCAGACAGAGAAAGACAAATACCATATGATCTCACTTATATGCAGAATCTAAAGAAAAGAATGAGTGAATGAACTAATCAGAAACAGTTTTGGGGACAAAGAGGAAAAACTGAGGGTTGCTAGATGGGTGGGGGGGGGATAAGGGGGAAGGTGAGGGGATTAGAAAACAGTCGGTAACCACAAGATGGCCACGGGGTTTTGAAAATTGATTTGGGGAACGTAATCAATAATGTTGTAAAGATTTTGTAGGGTATCCGATGGACACGTGTCCCATTTGGGAGACCACCTCAGGGATGATGTGGATGCCTGATCACGGCACTGTACACCTGAAGCTGAACAATAATGAATGCCAACTCTAATTTTATATATATAGATATGTGTATATATGTGTATGTATATACTTACAAGTGGAGTACAGCATTAGGAATCGAGACAGTGGAAATGTAATGGCTGTGTGCGATGTCAGAGGGGTAGTGGATGGGGGGAGAAGGGTTCACACAGTGTGAGGGATATAAATGATAAATGTCTAAGTATTACTTTGTCTTGTGCACCTGAAACTAATAAAAATATATTTGATAACTAGGATACTTCACTAATTTTGGCAAACCTACATGACCTAGTTCTTCAAAATCAACAAGATTCTTCTCTCCTGAAAGAACTCTCCCTCACAGTCTCAAATAGATAGGCAGTCCTTAAGACAAATAACTAATTTATAACTGTTTCTAAAACCACATAGTGAGTCCATTTCCGTCACTATTCATTGCCATTGGTACAGCAAGAAGAGAGGGGCTCATATACACTATGTTTTCTTTGATAGTGAAAAGGGGAAAAAATTCCTGAGTCTTCAAGAGGGGAAAGATCAATTCTTAGCCTCCCAAATCCACAAAGATGATGGGAACTTTGGTGCCATTATAATTTTGATTGAGCAATGTTGAACGAGGTTTTAACTGTTTTTTGAAATAGGGAGATTTTCTAAACTAACCGAAAATGAACGTCTTGCACACTACATATTTTTATTTCTGAACTGTAAGCTGCAAGCCCGATGGAATCAATATACCCTAATTTCCTACATCCTCATACAAATTAATATTTTACTAATATTTATCAATAATAGAACCATATATTTTATTTTAGGTTTTAGTAAAAATAACTTGTATTTTCACAAGAGATATATTTTAATTTCATTTGAAAAAAAAAAGAAAACCTGTGAGTCTCTACTCTCGAGAAGCTAGGTTCACAAATATATTTTCCTGCCAGTCTACTTGTAGAGGAGGGGAAAAGGACGTGCAGTACTTCTAAATTCTCTCAAACCCTGCATAAATACATACACCAGAAAGGCTCACAGCATGAACAAAAACACCGCTTACCTCTGGCGGCAGACGTCCTTGCCAGCTGCGGTGGTTGCCAGGAGCCAGCAGTGCCCTGGCCATTAATTCTCCTTGCAGGCTTCCCCAATACTGTGGGAGCTTCACAATTATTTGTTTTGCTCTGACCCAGTAAGTGTGTTATTGGAGAGCAGGTCAGTCATCACAGGAAGGCATTCCAGGATGTAGGAACAACTCGTGAGCAAAGGCAAGCAGGAGGAGGATTTGTTTTTAAAAAGAAAATATATCCCCAAAATGCAGGAGTGCACAGGCACAGGAGGAGAGCGACTGTGCTGAAACAAACAAAATTTAGGATTATATTTTAATGAGGGTGGGAAACAATCAGGAGTGGAGTCACAGGTGGAGCCTAGGGCGTTTCCAGGGCGTTCCCAGGGTGTGTCTCTGCTGATCACTCCCTCCCATCAGGAAGAGGGATTTCCTTGTGGGAACTGTCCTGAGGACACAGGGGTGGAGATTTTTCCCAGCCTGCAATGCTAATAGTGTTATAACCCTTTACAAGTAGCTGTAGCTGTAGCATTTCTGAGGAGTGATCTCATCTCCCTTTTCTTTGTTTCACAAATCATCTTCCTTCCTTTCCTTCTGTCTGTCCCTGAGGCACTGTTCTCTCTGTCCAGAAGAACAACTTCTTCTAGCTGAGCTAATCATCAAATTAAGAATCGGGTTAATAAGATAAAATTGAATTTTAACCTACGTGCATGGGGAATTCACGTATGCCAGTCATCTAAAAGTACAACAGCTGCAATTACGTACAGTTCATAATACTTGATAGTAATAAATGATCATGTCCATGGTTAGTGTATTGATTTCAACTTTATCCTTATTTTTATGCTAGTTGGGCCTTTATGCACCTTACTTTAGTAAACGTGTACTTGTTTGAAAGGTCTTATAAACTGAATGAACGCCCACTAATGTGAGATATAAGTCATTCCACTCAGCAAGGTAATTTTTTCAGGGGATATTGTTACGGAACTCTTTTTCATCGCACTGTAGTTACATGAATATCAGATGTAATGACACGTACAACCTAAATAAGACAGGATAACCGAGAATGTACACGTTGTAAAAATACACATATTTCCCAAGTTAGCCCTGTGGACAGATAGGTGTTGTGGCGTGGAATTTACAAAAGGTGAAAGCATTCACAGACTCTACAAAGGAAGCTTTTATGACAGTTAGGGCAGAGAGAGAATGCCCATGGCAGTGTCCAACAATGACGGCTGCCTCTGGTAAGAAAGAGAGAAACACGGGGGGTTGGGGGTGAGGGGGAGTCGCCGGCGCAGAGTCCAGTGTCTGAGGGTGGACAGCTGCACCTAACTTCGGGTTAGCTTTTTCTTACGTAGGAAAGGAGGAGTCGGTCAGGCTGGTTTGAGGGCTGACATCCTTCCTGGGGTCTGGTCTGTTTGAAGACAAAGTTATGTCCGGACTCCAAACTAGGAGTTAGCCATAGCGGCCTGGGACTCGAATGCATCACCAGTAAAAAAGTGCAAGAAGTTGTAAATTGGATTCCAGTGTCTGGGTGCCTGGGGATTACGAAATTGCTCTTTCCCAGGTTAGGATGTTAGTTCACAAGGTATGGGTTTACTTGAGAAAGGGAACAAACAGTTAATCATTGAGGGGAGAAACAAAGAGAAAACAGCTGAATATCAGGGTGGATCAATAACTGGGTTTAATTACAGGTGGCTGGATAGCGAGCTCTGCGGTGAGTCACACTGCAAACGAGCTAAGTCTAAGTGTGTTAATGATTCCCCGAATCTCACCGATACAATAGAGGCATGCGGTGGGAGGAGTGGGCGATGCGATGTTTGCAGACCCAGGCCCCATATGCAGTAACACTGCCTCGTCCTCTCATTATAGTAAATAAGGTCCAGGCACTGCTGCCAGTGTCCCACACACAACTCAGTGCACAGGGGGCCGCTACCACTTCCCTGGAGGTGGAATAAGACAGACAAACAAGGGTTGGGAGTTGGGGAGGAGGGGGGACGGACGCACAGCATGAGACACCGACTGGGACAGACGCACTGAGGCTGAGTTGAAGTGGCAGCTTCCCCACCGGAGTGCGGTGGTGCCCCGGGCTGGGCTCCGTTAGGGAGGCAGTGCCCGAGCGCTGGCAGTCACCGTGGGAACCCGGGGAAGGCCTCCAGGGTCCGCGGATTGCCGCAGGGCTCCGAGCCCCGCCTGGGGTCCCACTAGCGGGAGGAGAGGAGCGGCTCCAGGCACCCTCCTAGTGTTTGTGGTGTGCATGCCCGCCTGCCTGCTTTTCCCCTGTGGTGGTCTTTCCTGGAGCCCGAGGGCAGGTGCGCTCTCTACTCCAGCCATTTTGTCCTGGCTCTTTTGGTGCTGGGGGCGGGGCCACCGAGGCGGGCGGGAACGGACCGCGCCTGGTGCTCCTGGGAGATGAAAGCGGGGCGGGGAGGGGTCCCGGTGCCGGCTATCAGAGACGGAGCTATTAGGTGGGGTGGGGCGGGTGGCGTTCCCCTTGGTCCGGTGTCGCGGGACACCCCGAGTCTCTGTGTCGGGGCCCAGGTGCAGGCAGAGCGATGGTCGTCCCCTGGGCTCGGTCCCGAGGTGCCAAGCACCAGCACGTCCCTGGCTGGAGTAAGCCGCCCGAGGTCGCTACAGGCCTGCGCCTGCAGGCAGACCCGGACTTGCGCGTTGGGGGCGGGGCGAACGGCTGCTGGCAGAAGGCTTGCGGGAAGGAAGGGGACTAAGCAGGGGGTGCGGGGGGGGGTCGCGGTGTTGGCCAGAGGAGACTCAGCTATCCGCTGGGGTGGGGCGGGTGGCCTTCCCCTTGGTCCGGTGTCGGGCGACACCCTGAGTCTCTGTCTCAGGGCCCAGGTGCAGGCAGAGCGATGGTCGTCCCCGGGGCTCGGTCCCGAGGTGCCAAACACCAGCACTTCCTTGTCTGGAGAAAGCCGCCCAAGGCAGGTGCAGGTCTGCGCCTGCAGGCAGACCTGGGCTTGGGCGTTGGGGGCGGGGCGAACGGCTGCTGGCAGAGGGCTTGCGGGAGGGAAGGGGACAAAGAAGGGGGTTCCGTGAGGGGGAGCCCGGGCTGAAGGTCCTGACGTGAGGCCGGGACAGCGAGATTGTAGTGCCCTGTGGCGCCACCCATTCCTCTCCCCCTGCCCTCCAGCCCCTAAAGCACCACCCCTGGCGTGGGTTTATTAGGCGGGCTGGGCCACTCCCGGAGGATGAGGGGCGGGGCGGCCGCAAGAGGAGTCGCGGGTCAAAGCCTAGGGCTCCCGGTATTCCCGGGCGGTCCCCCATCCAAGTACTAACCAGGCCCGACCCTCCTTAGCTTCCCAGATCAAAGGAGGTAGGGCGCGTTCAAGCTACTGTGGCCATAGACATGGGAGCAGGCTCTGGGCGCCACAAGAGCAGCGGACCGGCCTGCGTGGTGAGCGCGAACCACGCTGCCGGGCTGCTCCAGTCCGGAGCATCTCCCCGCTGGCCGGCTCCGCCAGGGCCCCGCCTCTTGCCTGCTCCCCGCCTCCTCAAAACGCCGCCTGGGTGGACTGCCTTTGGCTCCTTGCCAGCAGCGAGGCCCCTTCGCGCCATCTGTGGCTCCACGGGGCCGCTACCACTTCCCTGGAGGTGGAAGAAGACAGACAAAGAAGGGTTGGGAGTTGGGGAGGAGGGGGGACGGACGCACAGCATGGGACACCGACTGGGACAGACGCACTAGGTCTGAGTTGAAGTGGCAGCCTCCCCAGCAGACTGCGGTGGTGCCCGGTGCTGGCCTCCGTTATAAAGGCAGTGCCCGGGCGCTGGCAGTCACCGTGGGACCCAGGGGCAGGCCTCCAGGGTCCGCGGATTGCCACCGGGCTCCGAGCCCCGCCTGAGGTCCCGCATGCGGGAGGAGAGGAGCGGCCCCAGGCACCCTCCTCGTGTGGGTTGTGTGCATGCCCGCCTGCCTGCTTTTCCCCTGTGGTGGTCTCTCCTGGAGCCCAAGGGCACGTGAACTTTCTACTCCTGCCATTTTGTCCTGGCTCTTTTGGTGCTGGGGGCGGGGCCACGGAGGTCTGGGGGAAGGGAGGGCTCCTGGTGCTCCTGGGAGATGAAAGGGGGGCGGGGAGGCCTCGCGGTGCCGGCCAGCGAAGACACAGCTATCCGTTGGAGTCGGGCGGGTGGCCTTCCCCTTGGTCCTCTGTCCGGCGACACCCCGAGTCTCTGTCTCAGGGCCCAGGTGCAGGCAGAGCGATGGTCGTCCCCTGGGCTCGGTCCCGAGGTGCCAAGCACCAGCACGTCCCTGGCTGGAGTAAGCCGCCCGAGGTCGCTACAGGCCTGCGCCTGCAGGCAGACCCGGACTTGCGCGTTGGGGGCGGGGCGAACGGCTGCTGGCTGAAGGCTTGAGGGAGGGAAGGGGACTAAGAAGGGTGTGCGGGAGGGGGGGGGTCGCGGTGTTGGCCAGCAGAGACGCAGCTATCCGCTGGGGTGGGGCGGGTGGCCTTCCCCTTGGTCCGGTGTCGGGCGACACCGCGAGTCTCTGTCTCAGGGCCTCCTGGCGTGAGGCCGGGGCAGCGAGATTGTAGTGCCAGGTGGCGCCAGCCATGCCTCTCCCCCTGCCCTCCAGCCCCCCTAGCGCCACCCCTGGCGTGAGTTTATTAGGCGGGCTGGGCCACTCCCGGAGGACGAGGGGCGTGGCGGCCGCAAAAGGAGTGGCGGGTCAAAGCCTAGGGCACCCGGTATTCCCGGGCGATGCCCCATCCTAGTACTATCCAGGACGACCCTGCTTAGCTTCGCAGATCAAAGGAGGTAGGGAGCCTTCAAGCTGCTGTGGCCATAGACGCTGGGAGCAGCCCCCAGCGCCACAAAGCAGCGGACCGGCCTGCGTGGTGAGCGAGAACCAGGCTGCCAGGCTGCTCCCGTCCGGAGCATCTCCCCGCTGGCCGGCTCCGCCAGGGCCCCGTCTCCCGCCTGCTCCCCGCCTCCTCAGGACGCCGCGGGCGTGGGCAGCGGGTTACTCTTTGACCGCAGTGAGGCTCCTTCGGGCCACCCGTGGCTCCACGGGGCCTCTGCCACTACCCTGGCGGTGACAGAAGCCAGAGAGACAGCGGTTGGGAGTGGGGGGGGGAGGAAGGAGGGACACACAGGCTGTGTCACGGAATGGGACCGACGCACGGGGGCAGTGTTGAAGGGACAGCTCCTCCACCGGCGGACGGTCGCGCCCGGGGCTGGGCTCCGTTAAGGATGTAGAGCCCGGAGGGAGGGGGGGGGGCGGGCAGTCACCGTGGGACCCCGGGGCAGGCCTCCAGGGTCTGCGGAGTGCCGGTGGGGTCCGAATCTCGCCGGGGGTTTGTCACGCGAAAGGAGAGGCTCTGGCCCAGGCACCCTACTCCTGTGGGTTTTGGGCCTGCCTGCCTGCCTGCTTTGCCCCTGTGGTGGTCTCTCCTGGAGGCCCGGGGAGACGGCCGCGCGCGTGCAGTTGTGGCACTCCCTCCCTCCGCTGCTTTGGCCGGGCTCTTTGTGGCTGTGCGCCGGGGACCGCAGCGACCGGCGGGGGGGAACCGAGCGCACACAGCTCTCCTGGGAGAAGGAAGGGCGCTGGGGGAGGGGCCGCGGTGCCTGCCCGCGGAGACGGAGTTCTCCGGTGGGGTGGGGCGGCTTGGCGTGCCCTCGGCTTGCTGTCCTGGGACAACCAGTCCCTCTGTCTTGGGCCCGGATGCAGGCAGTGGGACGGTCACCCCTCTGCCAAGGACACCGAGGTGCCAAGGAGCCGCACTGCCTTGGCAGGAGAAAGCCGCCCGAGGCCGTTTGGATGCCTGCGCCGGCAGGCAGCCCTGGGTTTGGGCTTTGGGGGCGGGGTCGTGGGCGCGGCGAAGGTCTGCGGGTTGACAGCTTTCGCTTGCGGGGGAAAAAAGAGGCTATAGAAGGGACTGTGGGGGGAGACCTGGCCCAGGCGCCTGGCGTGAGGCCTGGTCTGCGAGGCTCTAGGTCTCGGCGGCGGCCCGGACCCCACCCTCCCACTACCCAGCCCCCCCACCCCGCCCAGCCCCGCTGGCCAGGGGTCCTGTGGCGGGGTTGGCGGCTGCAGAGTGTCCAGGGGCATGGCGGCCGCAAAAGCAGTGGCGGGCAAAAGCCTAGTGCACCCGGTATTCCCAGGCGGTCTCCCATCCAAATACTAACCAGGCCCGACCCTGCTTAGCTTCCGAGATCAGAGGAGATCGGGCGCGTGTAGGGTGGTATGGCCGTAGACGCTGGGACCGGGCTCGCGGCGCCCCAAGAGCAGCCGCCCGGCCTGCTTGGTGAGCGCGCGCCAGGTTGTTGGGCCGCGCCGGCGGCGAGCCTCTCACCGCCTGCCGGCTGCAGCAGCGCCGCGCCACCCGCCTGCTCCCTGCCTCCTCAGGACGCCGCGGGCGTGGGCAGCGGGTTACTCTTTGCCCGCAGTGAGGCCCCTTCGGGGCACCCGTGGCTGCACGGGGCCTCTGCCACTACCCTGGCGGTGACAGAAGCCAGAGAGACAGCGGTTGCGAGTGGGGGGGGGGGGAAGGAGGGACGCACAGGCTCTGTCACGGAATGGGACCCACGCACGGGGGCAGTGTTGAAAGGACAGCTCCTCCACCGGCGGACGGTCGCGCCCGGGGCTGGGCTCCGTTAAGGATGTACAGCCCGAGGGGGGGGCGGGCAGTCACCGTGGGACCCAGGGGCAGGCCTGCGGGAACCGAACGCGCAGGGCTCCCCTGGGAGAAGGAAGGGCGCTGGGAGAGCGGCCGCGGTGCCTGCCGGTGGAGACGGAGTCCTCCGGTGGGGTGGAGCGGCTGGGCGTCCCCTCGGCTTGCTGTCCTGGGAGAACCAGTCCCTCTGTCTCCGGGCCCGGGTGCAGGCAGTGGGACGGTCACCCCTGTGCCAAGGACACCGAGGTGCCAAGGAGCCGCACTGCCTTGGCAGGAGAAAGCCGCCCGAGGCCGTTTGGAGGCCTGCGCGGGCAGGCAGCCCTGGGCTTGGGCTTTGGGGGCGGGGTCGTGGGCGCGCGAAGGTCTGCGGGTTGACAGCATGCGCTTGCGGGGGGAAAAAAGAGGCTATAGAAGGGGCTGTGGGGGGAGACCTGGCCCAGGCGCCTGGCGTGAGGCCAGGTCTGCGAGGCTGTAGGTCTCGGCGGCGGCCCGGACCCCACCCTCCAACTACCCCCGCCCACCCCACCCAGCCCCGCTGGCCAGGGGTCCTGTGGCGGGGTTGGCAGCTGCAGAGGGTCCAGGGGCATGGCGGCCCCAAAAGGAGTGGCGGGTAAAAGCCTAGAGCACCCGGTATTCCCGGGCGGTCTCCCATCCAAGTACTAACCAGGCCCGACCCTGCTTAGCTTCCTGGATCAGAGGAGATCCGGCGCGTGCAGGGTGGTATGGCCTTAGATCTGGGACCGGGCTCCCGGCGCCCCAAGAGCAGCCGCCCGGCCTGCTTGGTGAGCGCTCGCCAGGTTGCTGGGCCGCGCCCCGCCTGCCGGCTCCAGCAGCGCAGCGCCACCCGCCTGCTCCTTGCCTCCTCAGGACGCCGCGGTCGTGGGCAGCGGGTTACTCTTTGCCCACAGTGAGGCCCGTTCGGGCCACCCGTGGCTCCGCGGGCCCTCTGCCACTTCCCTGGCGGTGACAGAAGCCAGAGAGACAGCGGTTGCGAGTGGGGGGGGGGAGGAAGGAGGGACGCACAGGCTCTGTCACGGAATGGGACCGACGCACGGGGGCAGTGTTGAAGCGACAGCTCCTCCACCGGCGGACGGTCACGCCCGGGGCTGGGCTCCGATAAGGATGTAGAGCCGGGGGGGGGGGGGGGGGGGGGGTTAGGGGGGGGCGTGCAGTCACCATTGGATACTGGGGCAGGCCTCCAGGGTCTGCGGAGTGCCGGTGGGGTCCGAATCTCGCCCGGGGTTTGTCACGCGAAAGGAGAGGCTCTGGCCCAGGCACCCTACTCCTGTGGGTTTTGGGCCTGCCTGCCTGCCTGCTTTTCCCCTGTGGTGGTCTCTCCTGGAGGCCCGGGGAGACGGCCGCGCGCGTGCAGTTGTGGCACTCCCTCCCTCCGCTGCTTTGGCCGGGCTCTTTGTGGCTGTGCGCCGGGGACCGCAGCGACCGGCGGGGGGGAACCGAGCGCACACAGCTCTCCTGGGAGAAGGAAGGGCGCTGGGGGAGGGGCCGCGGTGCCTGCCCGCGGAGACGGAGTTCTCCGGTGGGGTGGGGCGGCTGGGCGTCCCCTCGGCTTGCCCGGACCCCACCCTCCCACTACCCACCCCCCCACCCCGCCCAGCCCCGCAGGCCAGGGGTCCTGTGGCGGGGTTGGTGGCTGCAGAGGGTCCAGGGGCATGGCGGGTAAAAGCCTAGCGCACCCGGTATTGCCAGGCGGTCTCCCATCCAAGTACTAACCAGGCCCGACCCTGCTTAGCTTCCGAGATCAGAGGAGATCCGGCGCGTGCAGGGTGGTATGGCCTTAGACGCTGGGACCGGGCTCCCGGCGCCCCAAGAGCAGCCGCCCGGCCTGCTTGGTGAGCGCTCGCCAGGTTGCTGGGCCGCGCCCCGCCTGCCGGCTCCAGCAGCGCAGCGCCACCCGCCTGCTCCCCGCGTCCTCAGGACGCCGCGGTCGTGGTCAGCGGGTTACTCTTTGCCCGCAGTGAGGCCCGTTCGGGCCACCCGTGGCTCCACGGGCCCTCTGCCACTTCACTGGCGGTGACAGAAGCCAGAGAGACAGCGGTTGCGAGTGGGGGGGGTGAGGAAGGAGGGACGCACAGGCTCTGTCACGGAATGGGACCGACGCACATGGGCAGTGTTGAAGCGACAGCTCCTCCACCGGCGGACGGTCACGCCCGGGGCTGGGCTCCGATAAGGATGTAGACGGGGGGGGGGGGGGGGGGGGGGGGCGGGCAGTCACCGTGGGATACTGGGGCAGGCCTCCAGGCTCTGCGGAGTGCCCGTGGGGTCCGAATCCGCCCGGGGTTTGTCACGCGAAAGGAGAGGCTCTGGCCCAGGCACCCTACTCCTGTGGGTTTTGGGCCTGCCTGCCTGCCTGCTTTTCCCCTGTGGTGGTCTCTCCTGGAGGCCCGGGGAGACGGCCGCGTGCGTGCAGTTGTGGCACTCCCTCCCTCCGCTGCTTTGGCCGGGCTCTTTGTGGCTGTGCGCCGGGGGCCGGAGCGGCCGGCCGGCGGGAACCGAGCGCACACGGCTCTCCTGGGAGAAGGAAGGGCGCTGGGGGAGGGGCCGCGGTGCCTGCCCGCGGAGACGGAGTCCTCCGGTGGGGTGCGTCGGCTGGGCGTCCTCTCGGCTTGCTGTCCTAGGACAACCAGTCCCTCTGTCTCCGGGCCAGGGTGCAGGCAGTGGGACGGTCACCCTTGTGCCAAGGACACCGAGGTGCCAAGGAGCCGCACTGCCTTGGCAGGAGAAAGCCGCCCGAGGCCGTTTGGAGGCCTGCGCGGGCAGGCAGCCCTGGGCTTGGGCTTTGGGGGCGGGGTCGTGGGCGCGGCGAAGGTCTTCGGGTTGACAGCATGCGCTTGCGGGGGGGAAAAAAGAGGCTATAGAAGGGGCTGTGGGGGGAGACCTGGCCCAGGCGCCTGGCGTGAGGCCGGGTCTGCGAGGCTGTAGGTCTCGGCAGCGGCCCGACCCCACCCTCCCACTACCCACCCCCCCACCCCGCCCAGCCCCGCTAGCCAGGGGTTTGTGTCGGGGTTGGCGGCTGCAGAGGGTCCAGGGGCATGGCGGCCGCAAAAGCAGTGGCGGGCAAAAGCCTAGAGCACCCGGTATTCCCAGGCGTTCTCCCATCCAAGTACTAACCAGGCCCGACCCTGCTTAGCTTCCGAGATCAGAGGAGATCGGGCGCGTGCAGGGTGGTATGGCCGTAGACGCTGGGACCGGGCTCGCGGCGCCCCAAGAGCAGCCGCCCGGCCTGCGTGGTGAGCGCGCGCCTGGTTGTTGGGCCGCGCCGGCGGCGAACCTCTCCCCGCCTGCCGGTTCCAGCAGCGCCGCGCCTCCCGCCTGCTCCCCGCCTCCTCAGGACGCCGCGGGCGTGGGCAGCGGGTTACTCTTTGCCCGCAGTGAGGCCCTTTCAGGCCACCCGTGGCTCCACGGGCCCTCTGCCACTTCCCTGGCGGTGACAGAAGCCAGAGAGACAGCGGTTGCGAGTGGGGGGGGAGGAAGGAGGGACGCACAGGCTCTGTCACGAAATGGGACCGACGCACGGGGGGCAGTGTTGAAGCGACAGCTCCTCCACCGGCGGACGGTCGCGCCCGGGGCTGGGCTCCGTTAAGGATGTAGAGCCCGGGGGCGGGGGGGCGGGCAGTCACCGTGAGATACTGGGGCAGGCCTCCAGGCTCTGCGGAGTGCCGGTGGGGTCCGAATCTCGCCCGGGGTTTGTCACGGGAAAGCAGAGGCTCTGGCCCAGGCACCCTACTCCTGTGGGTGTTTATTTTAAAGAACAATATGGCATTGACCTTGTTTTGTAAGTGTCCCCAGGTAAACCTATGATCGAGTTACCCAGGATATGTACAGTGACGAGTGGATGCTCTGTGTTCTTATTCTTAAATGTAAAGACTGTAAAAATAATGCAGATTGTTTTCCAAAGTGGTTGTACCAATCCACATTTCCACCAGCACTGACTAGGAGTTATAATGGCTCCACGTCTTCAATAGAACTTGGTTTTTCCAGACTCTCAGTACCTGCCATTCTGGTACATACAAAAAATTAAAATTAAGGTTTAGTTTTATGCTTATTTAATTATTAACAATATCAAGGGCTTCTTATATGTTTCTGGCCAAAGTATATTCACTTTTGCTTTACGAATATATAAAACATGTATGTTTATATACTGCATCTATTGGAGTATTGTATGTATGTTTATATTTTCTATACTACACATAGTATATTACAATGTATATGCATGTTCATATTTTCTATATATTCATGTGGTATGTATACATATAATTATATAAGCACATATCCTAACATATTATGTCTATTAAAATTATATATGTATAGATATACATATACATGCCACATATATTATTGGATGATATCTTTCTCATTGATATATTGATATTTTAACTACTTTACATTTGAAATATACCAATTGCCATTTATTTACGTGATTAAAATTAGCTCTCAATTTATAACTTTTTTGCTTCTTTTTGTTGTCTTTTTATGAAGTGATATTATTAGTTTTGATACATTTGAATTTTTCATTTGAATCACTTTTATATAGTGCCCTTTGAGTTTTATTTATGAAACACTTATCTCTTTTGCGAGTGTATATACATTATTTTAAAATAGTTTTAGAATTATAGACAAGTTGCGAAGATAGCATGGAGTTCCCATATACCCCTCAGATAAATTCCTCTATCATTGTTATAGTACTTTATGGTACACATGTCACAATTAATGAATAAATATTGATGCATTAAGTATATTCCATACAGTATTTAGATTTCCTTTATTTTTACCAAATGTTCTTTTTCCATTCCAAGATCCTACCCAAGATGCAGTACATTTAATAATATAGTTCTTAAGCTCTTCTTGACAGTTACAGATTCTCGCATTTTTCTAATTTTAAACGACCTTCACCGATCTGGGATCTGGGAGTCTGGTTATGTGTTTAGTAGAATCACATCACTAAGATCTGTCTGATATTAGCTACATGATTACACAAAGGACACTAGTATTTGGACAACGACCACAAAGTTGTTCCCCCGTGAAGTTAATCTTCTCCGCTTTCCATATTGGTTTCTTTGGGAAAAAAACATTATGTGTAGTCAACACCAAAGAATAATAAAGTTATTCCCCATCACCTTCAGGATAAACTATTGACATGCATTATTTGCAATGTCTCTGCATGGGAAATTTGTTATTCTCCCAGTCATCTATTTTTCATTCATTTATATTAGAATGGCTTCGTAAATATTTATTTTATACTTTAGGTTAAATCTAACACTGCTGTATTCATTTTCCTGCTTAACTTATTCCAGTTATGGTCTTTGGGAGTTTTTCGGTAGATTCTTGTCTTCCTCATCATTTCATGTGATGTGTGCTATGTGTGTGCGCGTGTGTGTTTGTGTGTGCACTTTACCATCATGTTATATAACTTCCTTAAAATTTCTTATTTTTCTTCGGTATTGTGCTTCTTTGCTTTTCTATGTAATTTTTTTAGAATCAGATTTTCAAGTGTCAAAAATAATTTCAGATTGGGATCTCATTGAAATCAGAAGATCGGGCGTGACCAGTTAGCTCAGTTGGTTAGAACGGAAAAAGAAATTAAAATCTGAAGGCCAATTTGGGGAGAACTGAAATCTAAGTTATAATTCATTAATTTTCTATAACTGTATTTATTTACATAGGTCTTTATAATGTCTTAAAATAAATTTTTATTATAATGCCTCCACAAATGGCTTGTTCATCTTTTACTAGTTGCATTTCTACATACATAACACTTTTGTGGAAATTACAAGTGTGTTGCTTTAAATTCCGTTTTTATCTCTGTTACTGATGAATATCAAGAAACACTATAAAGGGAGATTGACTTCTGGCCTGAAGTGTAAGGAATTCCACTAACCTGCTCCTACATTAGTAAAATTAATAGAGAAAAACGCTATCGGGGGAATAAAAAGACCAATCGTTTAAAGCATATAGACATTATCCTAAAGAGAAATAGCCATGAAGAAACATCCCAAAAAAACTGACGAAAATGTACATGAATTATCTTTGCCAGAGCCATCAGGCAAGAGAAAGAAATAAAAGGCGTCCAAATTGGGAATGAAGAAGTTAAAACATCACTCTTTGCAGATGACATGATGCTATACATAGAAAACCCTAAAGACTCCACCAAAAAGCTGTTAGAAACAATCAATGAATACAGTAAAGTTGCTGGCTACAAAAATCAACGTACAAAAGTCCATTGCATTCCTATATACTAACAATGAAATCTCAGAAAAAGAAATACAAAAAACAATTCCCTTTGCAATTGCAGAAAAAGAATAAAATACCGAGGAATAAATTTAACCAAGGATGTGAAGGATTTATATGCTGAAAACTATAAGACATTTTTGAAAGAAATTGAAGAAGACACAAAGAAATGGAAAGACATTCCGTGCTCATGGCTTGGAAGAACCAACATAGTTAAAATGGCCATATTACCCAAAGCAATATACAGATTTAATGCAATCCCCATCAAAATCCCAATGGCATTTTTTAAAGAAATAGAACAAAAAATCATCAGATTTGTTTGGAACCACAAAAGACCCCGAATAGCCAAAGCAATCTGAAGAAAAAAGAACAGTGCTGGAGGTATCACACTGCCTGACTTTAGCTTGTACTACAGAGCTACAATAATCAAAACAGCATGGTATTGGCAGAAAAACAGACACATGGACCAATGGAATAGAATTGAGAACCCAGAAATAAAACCACATAAATATGGACAGATAATTTTTGACAAAGAAGCTAAAAACATACAATGGAGGAAAGATAGCCTCTTCAATAAATGGTGCTGGGAGAACTGGATAGCCACGTGCAAAGAATGAAACTGGATTGTTATCTGTCACCATGTACCAAAATTAATTCAAAATGGATCAAAGATTTAAGCATAAGACCTGACACAATAAACTGCATAGAAGAAAACATAAGTACCAAACTTATAGACCTTGGGTTCAAAGAGCATTTTATGAATTTGACTCCAAAGGCAACGGAAGTAAAAGCTAAAATAAACAAATGGGACTATATGAAACTTAAAAGTTTCTGCACAGCAAAAGAAACCATCGACAAAATAAAGAGGCAACCGACTGAATGGGAGAAGATTTTTGCAAACAGTTCCTCCGATAAGGGTCTAATATCCAAAATATACAAGGAACTCATGAAACTCAACAACCAAAAAAACAAACCACCCGATTGAAAAATGGGCAGAGGACCTGAAGAGACATTTCTCTAAAGAGGACTTACAAATGGCAAATAGACATATGAAAAAATGCTCAACATCACTAATCATCAGAGAAATGCAAATAAAAACCACAATGAGATATCACCTTACCCCAGTCAGAATGGCTATCATCAAAAAGACAAATAGCAACAAGTGTTGGACAGGCTGTGGAGAAAAAGGAACCCTCATACACTGTTGGTGGGAATGCAGACTGGTGCAGCCACTATGGAAGGCAGTGTGGAGGTTCCTTAAAAAATTACGAATAGAATTACCATATGACCCAGCAATCCCTCTCCTGGGTATCTACCCAAAGAATTTGAAATCATTTATACATAAAGACACGTGTGCTCCAATGTTCATTGCAGCTTTGTTTACGGTGGCCAAGACATGGAAACAACCAAAATGTCCTTCGATAGATGACTGGATAAAGAAGTTGTGGTATATATACACAATGGAATACTATTCAGCGTTAAGGAAAGATGATATAGGAACATTTGTGACAACATGGATGGATCTTGAGAATATAATGCTAAGCGAAATAAGTCAGACACAAAAAGCAGAGAACCCTATGATTTCACTGATATGTGGTATATAAACCAAAAACAAGACAAACAAATGAGAAACAAGAACTCATAGACACAGACAATAGTTTAGTGGTTACCAGAGGGTAAGGGGGGTGGGGGGAGGGAGATGAGGGTAAGGGGGATGAAATATATGGTGATGGAAGGAGAACTGACTCTGGGTGGTGAACCCACAATGGGATATATTGATGATGTAATACAGAATTGTACACCTGAAATTATGTAATTTCATTAACAATTGTCACCCCAATAAATAAATTAAAATAATTAATTAATAAAATAAAATAAAATAAAATGTACATAAATTAGATGTGAAAGTTAAGAGCCTGTGCTGTTTGAATCACGAATGTCCCCGCCTCCCCACTCCCAGCTGGGTGAGACATGTCCTCCACAGCAGACTGCTGCTGACAGGACACAGGGCCCCTCCCCTACCACAGTTCGCAGGTGAAGGGATTTCTTTCTAAAGGAGCAGGACACCAGCTTTTCTCATTCTGGCCCCCATCTGTGGCTCAGGATGTCTTAGCCAAGTGTGGGTGACAAACGGAGTCCCCTATTCCATTGAATTCTACTGTGCAGTGAGCTAAGGAGACTGGGGCCCTGGTCACCCCGGTCTTAGCTTCTGCTTCAAATCCAGAAGATGCAAGCTAATAGGTCTTCCAGATGCTACCCCACCCTCCATTGAATGTTAAGCGCCGAGAGCAGGGTTTCACTCTTTCTTCACTCAGAGAAAATCTTGCAGTTGTGCCCAACCACAGATCCAGAGCAAGGGCCTAAGGGATTTTTCTTGGGGGAGAAGCAAGTCAATAAACAGCTCCTAATCTCTTCCCAACACCTGACTTCATTTGAAATTGAGTCTGAATAAAATGAAGCCTCATGAGCAGTGGAGGTTGTGATGAAAGAGCTTAATACACAGGCTGAATTGCCGGTAGTCTAGTTTGCAGAAGAGAATTGAGAAATAAGGCTGCTCGTGGGGGAACCCTCCTGGGATCAGAACAAGTATTAAACACTGCCCTCCGAAACTATTCTTTCACAAGAGTCATAATATTATAGGATTGGTTGTAAAAAATATTTGTGTCCTCAGTACATTGTTTAAAACAATTGTGCAATTAACAGTCAATTAGCGAAGTTTAAGAGCTCGGTGTGTTCACAGAATAACAAAAAGAGATCAGATCATATGGTACTTGTCTTTCTCTTTCTGACTTATTTCACTTAACATAATGTTGTATAATGTGATGGCTCGGTGTGAGGTCGGGGTGGTGGTGGATGGGGGGAGGGGGGTTCACGGTGTGAGGGATGTAAAAATAAAATAAAATAAAATAAAATAAAACTAAAAAAAAAAAAAGAGAGATCAGAAATTCCCTACCAAAACCATCGTCATCCTATGGCGACTGTAGGTACATGCAAAGCTGCACCTCCTTGGGGAGGAACAACAGAGGCTTAACAGTGGGGGAGGAAAAATAGGCTTCACGAAAGTAATGCAAACATGTACTGAACACGCGAATAAGCCAATAACAACAACAAGCCCTGGAAGGGAGGACACTTACCTACACTTGCTGTAATATGTAAAGTTTTCAGTTTCCAACAAAAATTACTACAAACAAATAGGAAAGTATAACCCAAACACTGGGAAAAAAATCAGACAAAACAAAAATTGCCCATGAGAATTACCAGATGTCAGATTTATCAGAAAAGTACTTAAAAATAGCCATTGTAAACATGGTCGTAACGTTTATAAGGAAAATCAAAATTAAGCAAGTAAAGGAAGGTATGATAACAAGTTGCATCAACTAAAGTATATCAGTAAAAAGATAGAAATTATTTAAAACTATTACAGATGTAAATTCTGGAGTTAAAAAATACAATAACTGAAATTTTAAAAATTCACTCAAGGACCTCAACAGGAGAGCTGAACTTGAAGCAGAAAGAATATTGCAGTCCTGGAGACTGATCAATATAGATTATGCAAGTCAAAGAGCAGGAAAAAAATGGAGAAAACTGAAGAGCTTCAGAAAAATGTAAAACACTATTAAACCCACCAACATCTGCATACTGAGAGCACCAATGTGAGAGAAGAGAAAGAAACAACACAAGTATTCAAAGAAATGATGTCTGAAAACTTCTCTAATTTATGGAAAAACAATAAATTACATATCCAGAAAGCTCAATGAACTTCAAATAGAATAAACACAAAGAAGTTCACAAACAGGCACATCATAGTAAAAATGCTAAAAATCAAATGAAAGGAATATCTTACAAGCCATGAAAAAACTGGCTCATCACTTACAGGGGAAGCACAGTAAAATTCACAGCAGAATCCTCAGTGTGAACATTGGCAGCCAGAAAACAGTGAGATAACAAATTTTAAGTGCTCAAAGAAAAAACTGTCAACCCAAAATCATAAATGGAGCAAAATTGTGTTCCAAAAATGAAGATAAAATAAAGGCTTTCTTTCCAAGATAAACAAAAGCTGAGAGGATTTTTGCTAGTAGACCTTCCATACAACAAATATTGAAAGAAGTTCTTTAGGTTAAAAGCAAGTAACCCCAGATGTTAAAATCCACAGGAAAAAGACAAAGGGCACCTGTCAAGGTAATAATATAATTATATAAAACAATTTAAAGGCATGCATATTTTCTCTTTTCTTCTTCTAATAGATTTGAAAAGCGATTGTATGAAATAGTACGTCCATAACGTATTGTTTGGCCTGTAACATATACAAATGTAACATGTATAATATATTTGCAGTAATAGCACAAACAACATGAGTGGGAGCAAGGCTGTATTGGCTAGGAAAATCAATATAAATGGTAAAGTAGCAAATATAACATTGTATTATTTAAAAATATGTAACATTAACAGGTATAACTTATAAAAACAATAAGAGAGAGAGACAGAGACAGAGAGAGAGAGACAGAGAGAGAGAGAGAGAGAGAGAGACAGAGAGAGAGAGAGAAGGGAATGACGTTATATAGAATCACATCTGTGAATCTCCTGGAATTTGGCTAGTATAAATCTGAAACTGATTCTGATAAGTTAAGATGTATGTGGTAATCCCTAAAGCAACCACTGGGGGAAAAAATTAGAAAAGTATAGTGAATAATCATTAAATAAATTAAAATACTACAATAAAAATATTCAGTTAATGCAAAAAAATCCATAAATGAGGAATAGAGTAAGACATGAAACATAGAAACCTAAAATAGAATGGAAGATGTTTCCAGCTATTTCAATGAAAACATTACATGTGAGTACATTAGGCAATCACTGTCATAAGACAGAGATTGTCATATTGAATTAAAATGAAAAAAGCATGCTCTATGTGCTCTTTATAGGGGACAAAATTTAGATTCAAAGATACAAATAAATTTAAAATTAAAGGACGAAAGGAGATAAATCATGGAAATAGCACCAACCAGAAAACTGGAGTATTGTCTGATATTAATATCAGATACAAATAAATTTAAAATTAAAGGACGAAAGGAGATAAATCATGGAAATAGCACCTACAAGAAAACTGGAGTATTGTCTGATATTAATATCAGACAATATAGACTTTAAAACAAAAAAAGAGGTTACCAGAGAAAGCAATGAACATTTCATCATAATAAAAGAATCAATCCATCAGGAAGATAGAAGAATTACAATGATATAATTATATATATGAGATCTAATAGTAGAACACCAAAATACATGAAGCAGTAACTGACAGAAAGGAGAGAGAACTAAACAGTTCAATAATCATAGTTGGGAACTTCAATACCTCCCATTCAGTAATGGATAGATGTATGAGACTGAAGAGCAACAAGAAAATTGAAGACATAAACAACACTGTAAACCAACCAGAACCAACAGACATCTATAGATCTAACAATACATCAATAGCAGGTTAGACATTCATTTCAGGTACCCAAGGCACATTCTCTAGAATACACCATGAGCTAGGCCATAAAACAAATGAAAATAAATTTAAAAGAAAAGAAATAAAACAAAGTATGTTTTCTGACAATATGGAATAAAAGCAGAACTAGCAGCAGAACAACACACATAAATACTAATGGGTCAAAAAATAAACCAAAAAGGAAATCCAAAAATATTTTGAAAGGAATAAAACTAAAGACAAAATAAATAAAGTTTTTTGATGCATCTAAAGCAGTACTTAGAGGAAAATATACAGCTATAAAATATCTATATTAAGAAAAAGAAATATCTCGAGTCAATAATCTAAACTTTCAACCTCAAATGCTGAAAAGAGAGGAACAAACTAAACCTAAAGAAATTGTGAAGAAAGTAACATATATTAGGGCAGAAATTAGTGTAAGAGAGAAGAGAAAAATAATAGAGAAAAATCAATAAAACCAAAGTTGATTCTTTAAAAATGTCAGCAAAATTGATAAACATTTAGCTATATTGATCAAGAGAAAAAGAGAGAAGACTCAATTCTAGAATCATAAATATAAAAGGGGGCATTACTACTGAACTTACAGAAATACAAAGATAATAAAGGAATGCTATGAAAAAGTGTACACTAACAAATAAGGTAACTTAGATGAAATAATAATTTCTAGACAGACACAAACTAACAAAGTTGACTCAAGAAGAAATAAACAAACCGATTAAGTAAAGATATGAATAGGTAACAAAAAATGACTCATAAAGAAAGAAACGCCCAGAAGTTCTCACTACTGAATTCTACCAAAGGTTAAAGAATTAATGCCAATTCTTCACATACTATTCCAAAAGGTAGAAGAGGAAACATATCTCAACTCATCTTATGAGGCCAGTGTTACACTGATTCCAAAACAAAACACATCAAAAGAAAATATACCTAAAGGCTAATATTTCTTATGAATGTGGATGTAAAAATCCTCAGCAAAATACTAGCAAATCATATTCAGCAAAATCCAGAAAAAAGCATATTCCATGGCCATGTGAGATATCCCAGAAATACAAAGTTGATTTAAAACTCAAACATCAATTAATGTAATTGATCATATTAATTGAGTAAAATACACTATCATGATCATTGCTACAACTTCAGTAAAAGCATTTCATAAAATTCAATGCCTTTTCATGAAAAACAAAAACAAACAAAAACCAAAAACAAACAACAACAACAACAACAAAAATACCTAAACCAACTAAGCATGTAAGATAATTCTCTAAATTATCAGCTAGGGGCATGGTCAGCTAGATGAAAAGAGCATCTATAGAACAGCCATAACTAGCATGATATTTATGAGTGAAAGCCTGGATACTTTCTTCCTAAGACAGTGAACCCGAAAGGATGACAACTGTGGCCAGTTCTATTCAATATTGTACTGAATATTTTATCCAGAGCAATTAGGTAAGACATGGAAATAAAAGCCATTCATATTGGAAAGACAAAAGCAATATGCCCTCTATTCACAGATTACATAACCTTGCAGTATACGACATTATAAGAATTCCGCTTAAGAACTACAGTAAGTCCTCACTTAACATCATGGGTAGGTTTTACGACTTTAAGTGAAACCACATGTAAGGAAACCAATTCTACCACAGGCTGACTGGTATAAACAAGAGGTGCCTTCCTACCACAAGTCACCCAAGTTATAAGGAAACAACTCTGACCAAGGCCCAGCTGTATTTGCATGTATAAGTCAGCAGATTTGCAGGATTCAAGATCAATATATAAAAATCAATTGCATTTCTGCATACTTCAACTCAATTTGCAACAGCATCAAAAATAATAGAATACTTAGGAATATATTTAACAAAATAAGAGCCAAACTTATTCTCTAAAAACTGCAAAACTGGTGGAAACAAATTAAAGACAATCTAATAGGGAAAATATTCCACGATTTTGGTCTGAACACTGTTAACATGGCCATATTCCTCAACCTGTGAGGTCAGCTAGGGGCATGGTCAAAGCGGCCGGGAGCAAAGTCATACCCCTCTGCCAAGTCAGACCCCTCCTCTCATGACGGAAACTGGGGCCCCTGGCATTTCCCAGAAGAGGCAGCAGACCTTGGTGCAATAAACAACTCCAGACACAGCCGCTGGGGCCCTATCTGCGCTGGGGGTGGGGGCCTGCTCATCTCCCACCTCACTCAGCCAACCCCCTCCCCCAAATCGCATATCTGCCTCCCTCCTCTGCCCTGGGAGCCACTTCACCGGCCCCGTCTGCGGACCGCTGCACCTCGCCCGCCCGGGAGCGCAGAATAAAGCCCTCACTTTTCTCCACCTGCCTGACTCTCTTAGCTTCACTGTCGCGCAGCAAGCCTTACACAACCTAATCAACAAATTCAACAGGAATCTTTCTAAGAATCCCAGCTAATTCTTTTGGCGGAAATTGACAAGCTGATTCTAAAATCCATTCGGAATTGCAAGGGACCCAGCATAGCCAAATCAATCCTGAAAAAGAAGAATAAAGTAGGAGGACTCAAACTCCCCAATTTCAAAATTTACTATAAAACAATGGTAGCATGCCCCCCCACACAGACACACACACACACACACACACACACACACACACACACACACACACACACAGTTTCACTTTCCACAGGTTCAGTTACCTGCAGTAAACCCTGGTAGCAAAACATTAAATGGAAAATCCCAGAAATTAACAATTCATAAGTTCTAAATTGCAGGCCATTCTGAGTAGTGTGATTAAATCTCATGCTGTCCCACTCCAACACATGCTGCCCAGGATGTGAACCACCCCTTTGTTCATCACACTGTATACAATACCCCCCTGTCGGTGCCTGCCAAGGCGAGGAACAGTCCCTGAAGTGGGGAGTGAGGATTGAGAAAAAAGAAGAGAGACAAAGATGGGATCCGGAGGGCAGGCAATTCTAAGTAGACTGCCGCAGTTCTAAGTAAAATGCCTCACCCCAAGTTTATTTTGGCAGCTTATATACTCTGGGCATCAAAAAGTAACAGAACTGTCTGCAATCTAATAGTTACAATGTTTGGATACACAAGGGCCTGTTTTTCGGCCAGCTCCGCACTTCCTGACCTTGTCTGGTTCTGTGTTCTCAAAGTAGCAAGTTTTGCCTTGCTGGGAGCACAGACCACTCAAGGAAGTCAAAGGTTCAACATTTCACAGAACAACACCTGCTAGCGCGTCAGCACGGTTTCCCACACCCCCCCCATTACTCACTTAGCCACCTCAATTATTAGATGGACCCTCATGGTATGGCAGTGCTTGTGTTCAAGTCACCCTTGTTTTACTGAATGCCCCCAACGTGCAAGATTAGTAATGCTGGCAATTCAGATAGGCCAAAGAAAAGTGGTAAAATGCTTCCTTTAAGTGAAAAGGTGCAAGTTCTTGATTTCATAAGGGGAATAAAAGCCATATACTCAGGTAAGTAAGATCTACGGTATTAAAAAAAAATTTGTGAAATAAGATAATTTGAGATAGAGACCACATTCACATAACTTTATTACAGTATATTGTTATAATTGTAATTTATTATCAGTTGTTGTTCATCCCTTACTGTGCCTACTTTCTAAATTAAATTTTATCATAGGTATATATAATATGTGTAAGAAAAAACGTTGTACATTTAGGGTTTGGCATTATCCGAAGTTTCAGGCATCAACTTGGACTGACAGTTTGATACTGGCACAAGGATATAAATATAGATTAATGGAATATAATTGACAGTACAGAAATAAACCTAAACATCTATGTCAACTATAATATGGTAAGAGTGGTGAGATCATGCGATGGAAAAAGAATAGTGTCTTCAACAAATGGTGCTAGGCCTCCATAGGGGATACTATGTTAACAGAATGAAGACAGATCTTACCTCTAACTTAATCAAACTGCTTTCCCCCTTATACTGATGGGTTTGGAGTTTTGTTGTCTGTTTGTGGGGAGGCAGGGAGCTTTTTGACTACTTTTATGAACGATTCATTCATTTTTTAACTTTATCAAATGTGTATTAAAATGTATTTTTAGGAGTCCATTAAATTTATTGTGTCAATTATGTTCTTTGATTGTAAATGCCACTTGTGGATGTTTTTGTGCATATGCTAATATGTATGTCCAAGGAGTTAATTAGGTATGAAAGTTATCTTCAAATCACTCGATATATTTATGTATTTCTTAATTTATTCATGTATTTCTATCAACTTTTGATTTATATGAGCGGTTTTTCTCATTTTGTTTTCTCACATTCATTGCCTCGAATCATATACATTCTGTTTATATTCTGCAGTTGTTATGACCATGATGTCAACACGCATACTTAAACTGGATCCGTCAGGATTCAGTGACTGAAACCTAAACCATCCAAAGAATATTAAGGAGCAAAAGACATCTAATGTAAGAACTCAGTGGTTATAAAATTATTGAAAGCATTGGAGGAATATTCTCCAGAGGCTGTCACCAGAAATCTTGTGAAAATAATTCATACCATTGTGTAGTTGCTCTCCAACAATGAGAATGTCATTGTATAACATGTCACCACCACCACGACTGCAATTACCCCTGGACATGTATGAATATGGAATAAGTGAATCCATCCAATGGCCTGCAGACATAGAAAAAAGCAACAGAAAATTGAGAGTTCTGTCATCTCAAACTTTAGTCGCTGCTTCTTAGAGATAAAACACAATTTAGTATCAAGGATGCCAATTGCAAAGAACCCAAGATAGGAAGTTTTCAGATTTCCATCCTGTATGTGACGGGGAGTTCACTAGATGCAAGATGGACAGGGGACAGAGTACCAATCAATCGTAGCCACTCTAACCAATTAAACTATTCAGGAACTCAAATCTTAAAAAAAATACAGCAATAACATCATCCTGCGTAATATAATTTAAACCTTGCTATTCCAAAAGAAAACATGCTTAATCTCTCTCTCAAAAAAAAAAAAAAAGAAAAAGAGAGAGAGAGACTAAATCATCCTCAGTCACTCTGTCTTGTTGAACTTCAGTCACATTCTAAACTTGAAATATTGATGGGTTCTCGGCCTCATGGGGACTTAGTGTCCCATGACACCACTTTCTTCCTGGACCCAATGATATGCCAAAAATAGATTCTCAACTTTTCTCCTTTGCCAAAGAGGTCGGAGCTTTATTTGAACATCTTTTGTCTCTCATTGAGGTTCTCCTCAGAGCTAATGTCTGAGATTTTTCTAGGAATGTAATAGTACCTAGATATTCCTTACAGGAAAGTGTTGTACAAGACATTGAGGCAGGAAACAGTGACTTCTTTCTATCATGCAAGGTTAACCACTGATGACATTTGCATTAGTACGAATTGCTTAATATGTCAAAAAGTCACTTTTTTGAATTAGAGATTTTTTGGTTTGTTTTTTTATTCTTCATTTCATTTGTACTGAAATAAATTTGTTTTAAATATTGGAGAATAGAGTTAGTGAAATCAACACTTTCACTGAATACTGATCTCTACCGTGAAGACGGTGGCCATTTGCCACTTCAGTTCCGTGAGTCTAGTGACCATGTCACTCACTCTGGCCCCTGAGACATACCTATTTTTCAGTGAGAGCTTTTTAGAAAGTGTGTCTTTCTTTTGCTTGTCCTCCAAAAACAAGGCAGACATAGATGGCACTGCCCTCTTTTCTCTGTCATTCTGTCTTGAAAATGAATGTATATTTTGCAGCAGAAAAGTTGTCTTGTGAACAAAAGTAACAAGCATGCAGAATAAAGCCGTTTATTCCTAAAAGCTTTGTATGGGACAATGCCCTGCGAGACCCAGTCTGGCATCTTTGATAGGCTGAATTTATGCAAATTATGTTAACTCCTAGATTTTGTGTTATGTGAGGAAAAAGAATACTTGTTTTTTTAAGCTATTGCAAGTTAGATTTTCTGTTACTTAAATCGGAACACATTGTTAGCTGAACCAAAGCCTAAATAAATTCGCTTATTAGATCTCCATATGTAAATGTTTATTTCTATCTTTTAAAAGCTTCTCAATAAAAGTCAAGTGTGAATTTGTGTTTAGAATCAACATCCACTCTCTCTCAATCAACTATGAATATGTTTATGTTAGTATTCCTCCCTTCTATTATGGATTGCCAGATATTGATATAGGATACATCTACATGTAAGTTTCAAGAACTCTTCTGGAATGTATTTGTCATTGATTGGCGTTACATTATTAGTTTGTTCGTAAGTTATACATTTATTATATATTTCCTTATTTTTATCTGTTGGATTTAGTAAAATGTGTTAATTTATATAAGACAAATTAAAAAAAGCTTTTAAAATAAGAAAACTTTTTTCATAATATTAAAGTATATTTGGATATCTTATTGGTTGAATGTATTTCCTAGAGGTATGTTGTACCCCTAGTACCTCAGAATGTGATCTTATTATAAACATAATTAGTTAAGATGAGGTTAGGCTGGGACAGGGTGGGCCCTTGATCCGGTCTGAGTGGCGTCTTTATAAGAAGAAAAGAAACACTGAGAGGAAAATGCCTGTGAAAACAAGGAGACACACAAAGAGAAGACAGCCATGGGGGCAGTAAGAGTTATGCTGTCATAACCAAGGAACATCTCAGGCTACTGGAAAGTAGGAGAGGAAAGGAGGGATATTCCTCTAGAAGCATTAGAGGGAACATGGTCCTGCCAACACATTGATTCAGACTTCTAGCCTCCCTAACTACAAAATAATGCATTTCTGTTGTTTTAAGGCATCCATTTTGTAGCATTTTGTTACAGCAGCCGTAGGAAACTAGCCCAGAAACCTTAGAAGGGAGAGAGTATATTTTGCCTGTAGGAGAGACGTGAATCATTGGGAACCGGGGAGGTGACTGTGGTAAGTAGCCACTAACATGGCCCGCAGTGATCCTAACCTCCTAATATACACAGTTCCCACCATGTGAGTGTGAGCTGGATTTAGCAACTTGCTTCTAACAAAAATACTGAACAGATGATAGGATGTCACTTCTGAGGTTCGATTTGAAAGGACTTCACCTTCAATCTCGGATTTTTCCCCCTCTCTCTTGTTCTCTCAGATTTCTTGCCCTAGGAGAATCAGGCTGCCCTTACCTGAGGCAGCCCTGGGGAGGGAGAGGCACTGAGAGACGTGCTGCGGGGGATAAAGCCAGTCCCTAGCCGTGTGAGAGGATTTGGAAGTGGATCCACCCATGCGGAACCCCAGATGAATCCTCAGTACTGGACAGTAGTTTGACTACAAACTTTTGAAAAATCTTCAACCAGAGTTACACAACTAATCCACACCCAGGTTCTTGAGCACAGACCCTGGGAGTTAAAAAAACTTTTGTTGTTTCAAACCACTAGATTTGGAGCTAATTTGTTAGACTGCAATAGAAAACTAACACGGTCAGTGACTAGAAGCTAAGCTGAAAGATGATTTCTGTTGTACACCAAAAGCAGGCAGTTGTGCTTGGCACTTCTTCGCTCCATTCGTGAGGGAGAGATTTCTAGACTAACGTTATAAGCATGAATGAGCGCATGACAGTGGACACTAGAAACATGAGATAACAACAGTTTAAGAGTCGCATGCACAGCTGGGTAGAAGATATTGCGTGCCATGCAGGTCCCACAGGAATTGTACTTGGGAATGGAGTGAACAGGGGCTGTGGAGGGCAGGCTTTGCAGTACTAGAGGAAGAACGCTCCCTGGTTCCTGCAGGAAGATGTGATTGGCTTGTGTGAATAAGTCCACAGACTGGCAGGGAAATCTACTCAGGGATAAGCAGGAACGGTGTCCGGCCCCGTGCATTGACGGGGTTGTTTGGGACCCTATCCATTGGAGCAGAATAGGGAAGAGAACTCGTTTAAGTTAAAACAATTGAGTCCCTCCCAGTTTTACTAGATATCAAAGCAGCAAATAACATTAAAAATGTAACTTCAGGATTGAACACCATAAGGACCAACTATGTAATTTACAGGGTCGAGAACAAATATAAATTGTGGAGTTACTTCTCTAAAACCCATAAAAAATAGTGTCATTAAAAGTATGCATGAATCTTTGTCTTTCTTCTATGGCCTCGCTATCTTGACGTATAGTGTTTTATGTTTGCTATTTAATGTTGTTCTGAGTGAATAAAGATTCACATTTTAAACTACTAGGATGAATTTTTATTGCTCCTGGTTCATCTAAAATCATGCCGGTTTTAAATGCAAATATCAGAGCATTTAACTTTTATGCAGAACCAGCAAAATTAAACAATTTATATCTTGTGTCTGATCTTGAAGGGTGCACCCGGCAGGACAGAAGAGAAAAATCACAGGTCAGAATCCAGAGCATTGGAAGGAGAACAAAGGATCCCTCCAGGCAAGAAGTTGACTGAAAGATCCAGGTAGAAAGGTAATTTCAAGGCCAGTGCAAACCCTCACAAACGCATTAGTCCTTCCAGCCACCAAAATGACGTTCCTCACCCCAGCTAGGGGAGGGGTGTGAGGAATGTGAGCCAGGAGTTTTCTCAGGAGCCCATTGTCGCTACCCATGGTGGATGGATGGCTCCTAAGGATTTGAACCTCTGCACCAGGGCACATTAGTTATTTGAGTGGGGGTGGGTGAGAGGCTCATGGCATTCAAGAAGCTACCTCTGGATGGTTGCCCACCAGATGCAGGGTGGTGCTTCCAGCCTATGTGGAGAGAACACCAGTCCTTGCAGTGAGATGCTGTGTAATGCTGGTACCTAACTCAGCCCTCCCCACACTCGTATCCAGGACTCTGTCAGGGGTGGAGAGCAGCAGCCATCATTGTGTGTGTAAAGAAGCGAGAGAGAAGGCCAAGCAGGGTGCGGGCCCCAGGGAATGGGAGTCGGGCTGCGGCGAAGGTACTCTGGAGTCATGGCAGAGAGACGGCATGTCAGCCAAGTGTCCACATTTCCAGTTCATGTTCCATTGTCCCATCTGGCTCCCTCCTGACTTCACTTAACAAACACAAATTCAAATTTCAAGATGTCAAGGGCAGAGCATTAAAGCTCAAGCATGGGGCCCTAGGAAACGGAACTGGGAGCAGGGATGGAGTTAGCCCTGACCAAATGTCAACACGAAGGATCTGAGTCACAGGAATGCACAGCGCAGGTGAAGGACAAGGAGCAATCGGGTTATCAAGCAGGTAAGGTGACGGCTCTGGGAAAATCAAGTATGAGAGTGGGAGGTGCAGTTAGATAATTGGCCAAAGATTAATTCCTTTATATGTTTTGATCCTGCTGATGCCGGACTTGGTATATTGAACCAGCAAGTCATCAAAGACCACTTCCGGTAGGAGGAGGGAGACTCTGCATGTGAAAATCTAAACTGGTTGTTCATTGTGGGGTAGGTTCATTGTAACTGTATGTGCAAATATACATGAGGCCAACCAGTGGGGACCTCTCAGCCTCTGTAAAGGCCTGTGGAGAGCCAGGGTCGCCTCACAGCACCATTTTTCAGGTTGAGTGTCTATTGGATTTTTACATATATGTAACAAATCAATCAAAAGACAAAAACATTGAAAACTCAGGGCAGTGTTCTTTTAGGATGTGGTAAGGATTTGATTACAATCTGCCTATGTTCTTTTTTTTCTTTTCCAATATTGAAGTCTGTATAACGAGTACAATTGGTTTCATCACATTTAAAACAGCTGTGTCATCTGTGATCTTTTCACTTCAGACTACACTAAGCCAAAATTTCTTTTCTAATAAAATAATTATTAATATTATTATTACCACAGCATCATTGTATTTATATTGCAAGGCACAGAGAAAGCTTCAGGATGTTAAAAGACACAAAAAAGGATTCCCATTCCCACCAACAGTGTAGGAGGGTTCCTTTTTCTCCACTTGTTATTATTTGTCTTGCTGATGATAGCCAGTCTAAAAAGACTCATATTTAAAAAAGGAAAAGGGAAGTATTCCAGGAGCCTGTCCACATTTACTGTGCTGCTCTCATGATGGGTGCCTTTGAGTGTGGGTGGAGGGGCAGGGTCACCACTCCCACCTGTCATTGGGCCTCCTGCTCTTCACAGAGCATGGGAGGGGCTGTACTTGGTCTTTCCTTCCTGGAGACCTGGAGTCCCCCTCTTTCTTCTTCATCAGTCTCACTGAGCAGGGGACCAGTCACCTGAAGCCGGCCTGGCTAAATATCCAGGTTCAGTTCGCTCCTGTCAGACATTTATAGACAGTCCAGGCCAGAGACCTCACCCTCAGCCGAGAGCAGCACACAGGCCTCAGTGCCCCGTGAACCTGACCCCTGGGGAAATCAGGGCCCATGGGCACTTCTCCAGGGTGTGCGGATCCTCCTGGGTCCCACACACCCTCACCAGGTTCCCTCCTCCGTCTCTGTGACTCCCCAGCAGTCCAGTAGCCGTGTTCTCCTTGCATAGCTGGCATCAATACCTGTGCAGGCCGAGACCTGGGGCCTCGGCCTGAGTCTCAGAGGGGTGGAGTTGGCACAACGTCAGGGGATTCCATGAGGCCAAGGAACAGGAGCCCCCTTCCTGTTTCTCTTCTCCCAGCCCAGCACATATAGTGGTGGTTAATTCATCCCTGAATGTATAGATTTAGGTCTATGTTTTATGTTTACATCTAGAGACTTTTACATGAATGTATTTATTTACTACGATTTCCTTTCAAATATTTTATATAAATAAAACACATCCATAGAAAAGCATACCAAACCTGTTAGAACTTAATGAATTATTACACCCGGTCACTTCAGTGACCCTAAGCAAGTCACGCCATCTCTCCCATCAGCCTCACTTAGTGTTCCTTCAAAAAAGTAACCTCAAATTTAATACTTACCACATGTCCTTATGCCATTATCTTTCTAGGAATTTTATTTTCTGACGTTTTTCATTCTCCTGGAAGGGGGTTCCGGCAAACAATAATATTATCTGGGGTCGTTCATGCAGGCGTGGCCGTCAGTGCCTTCCATACCCATGAGCTCCTCTAACTGAGTACAAGATCCTGGCTCACTGTTCTTCACTAACTATAACGTTCCATTGTCTTCTTGTACCAATTAGTACAAGATGGTGGATGAGATTCTAATTTTATTTCCCTTACAGTTCACTGGCTTTTTTCCCGCTAGATGACCAACAAGCATTTCTGTCTTGAAAGCCCAATAATTGCAGGGGCATATGCCCCGTCATCAGCAAGTCCAAGTCTTCGTTTCCTCCTCCGGTTTCTGTCTGTGGGTGCGCATACACACAGGCACACGTTGTTTTCAAGCAGAGACAATCAAAATTCTTCCTTTAGAACAACACCATATTACTTTCTTCCCACCTCTGCTCATTTGGGTAATCCTTAGAGAAACTATGGCACCGTGTATGTTAATGCAGGTTTTATACCTCATTAGTGACCCGTTGCCACCCATTTTATTTTTTATTTCTAGAAATTAGCCCTGAATCAGCAATGATTTGGACTACAGCCTTTCACACCGTGAAGGGTATCCACTTTGTTTGAAATATGCAATACTTTCATCGTTATCCTAAAATTGTCTCTTGTTCCAAATTTGGGGGTCTGATACATACCTTGCTGTAGCAAGTGTGCATGGCCACATTGTAAGATTGTGATTAGGTGTTGCATTAAGAGACAAAACACAACTTGACCTCTAGAGTTTTGAGTTAGGTAAAATTCATTTGGAAAGGCATCAATTATATATATTCACCCAACCCACTGGTAAAATATAGTGATTCGTTTTTCTGAATTACTCTGTGAATAGCCACTCTTGAAAACGCAGAATGTCAGGAAACTGTTCAGAGAATTGGCAGAGATGGAGACATGAATAAGTATATAGATTTAGTTGCATGCAGAGAAAAATAAGGAATATGCATAAAGAATGAGGCAAGGATTTATATAATTTCATAGTTATATGCTTAGACAGAAAGATGACTTTAAAACTGAGTTCCTATCACTTCTGCTTTTTATGTGGAACTGATTTCAAGCTGTTCTTTCTAGAAAGTCTGGAGTCTCAGGAATAGTGAAAATGGTTGAGAGTCATATATCAAACATGAATGGAATTAATTGTGATTATCAACATGTTGGCCTTGTTCGTGTTCACCCTGTAATTTCCACTATCAAATATTTTAGGTGGGCAGGTCATTTTTCTCGTGTAACCTATTTCCATGACATGCATAATAATGAGGGGATTCAGTGTTTGAAACCAAACATGCACTCTTAAATGCCACATGTGTTCATGTCAACACACACTAGTCTAGAAAGCAGAAGTTGGGCCCCTGTGCTAGTGTAGACAGTGGTCTCCCTGAAAGTTCTATGAGGACGGGTCACCATGGTAACATGATGATGCCCAACTGCCTTCCCTTCCAACTGTCACTCTGTGTACTGAGAGGAAAGAGGTGAGACCTTCTTAGGCTCTCACACCTCAGATCCTAGCGATGGGAAATCTCAACTGCTGTGGAGGTACGTTTCCACTGATCGCCTGAATGCTGCTCCTTCAGCAGGCTGCTCACTTTTGACTGCAAATATTTTCCTCATTTTGTTAAGTCCTATCCACCATTCCCAATTTGTCTGTGGAGTGATAAATTCATCTGTAGTTTACTTGTATCACTTAATTTGCATTTCTGATTCTTCCAACCAGAGGGCTGATATTTATTTTCCTAAACTTAGAAAAGTGGAGCATTTCCTAGTGCCAGTTTTGCACTCGTTCTTCAAGGGAATAGATCAAGCGCAGGCACAGACATGCCCCTTTCACTGGGTCGGGGTCAGGGCAACTTCTCTGACTGTAGTTGTAAAATCCAACACCTGACATCAGCAGTCTTAGTCCAGAGGTTTTAAGAATAGAAGGACACAACATGGTGGGAATCCATGGGTTGAAGTGCACAGGGGACGTGTCTGTGTGGGTTCTCCCTGGGAGGTCAGTGCGACATGCCCTTGCCTCGAGTGGGTGCAAAGAACTAGGATTACGAGGGTCTGGGTAGTTCTCAGGGAGGGTCACTGGCTATGACTAAGTAAGAGTCCCTCTCAGAGGAACGGGACTCTGCCCCCTGCTTCTTCCGGGTCGGGTGGGATGAGGCGGTTGTAGAGGCTGTGATGTAGTGAGGGGGTCCCTGGGCGGGAAGGGGACACTCAGAGCTGGTGCTGCCTCTTCTCGCTCTAAGTCAGGCCCGAGTTCAGGCTGCGCAGACGAGTGCTCACATCAGTAGTCTGCACACAGTGCAGGTCTGAGCCGTAATTCATTGAACTACCTACCAAAGCACCAGCACAGACGGCTACTTTCCTGGGTCATGTGCATGAACTGCTCATCCAGAGTAGGTCACTTAAAGGGAAGCTAGTTTTTGGCCAAGTGGTCACATGGCCGTCGACCCAGAATGTTCTGAGCTGGCTTGGGAGGCGCACAGACCTCTGGCCCCTCAGCGTGGTCACTGATCATGGGGAAAGCTTCGTGTGGAACACTGATAGTGTGAAGACACTGAGGAAGGATGGCCCAACGTGCGGACTTTCCCTGGTCCTTCAGAGGGGCTTTGTTTCAGGGAAACTGCTGTATCTGTGTCAGGGCTCAAATGGGGAAGGCAGGGCTGTGTGATGAATGTGGACTGTGCGTAGTTCTGTCACCTCGTCCAGGACATCAGCTGCCTCCCACTGAAACTTTAGGCAGGAGGAAGGGAGGGTTGGTGTGGTTCAGGGGTCCAGGATCCCAGGTGACTCAGGGGGTGTGATTTCTGTGCTCTGGACACCAACCACTACTTCCAGATCCCACACACAGCAGTGTTGCGAGTCTGGGTGACCCACTGAATCTCTAAATGCTTGTGCCGTTTGCCGTAAAATATGGGTCAAAGCCCTGCCTGCCTCTCCTGACGTAGGGCAGCTGTGGTCATCACAGGAGATGATAATGGATACTGTCTGTGAGCTATGAAGCATCACGCCCTTGTAAAGGAAGAGAAGTCACCTCCCTCCCTCCCTTGCTGTGGAGCCATCCGTATCCCCTCTCTCCATTTAACCACACCATGGGTCTATCTAGCTCAGACTTGCTGGCATTCAATGAGTACACACTCTGAGTACTTACATTCCACCAGCTATTTGTTTTTCTGGAGGATTTGCCAGTATTGTGTTTAGCATCATTACAGAATACCAATAAGGAGGTCGTCCTCACATTCCCGCATCTCAGAACAGACCCTGATGGCCAGAGGGGTCTCCGTAACTTTCCTTGAATGGTGCGGCTTCTAAATGGGATTGGAGCCCAAGCTACAAGACTGTTCACTGGGCTTTGCTGTGTGTCTAGAATGTCTCATCTAAACAAAGGTGTTTGCCAACATAATCTACCTGTTGGTGATATGAGGCGTACCCCAAACTGCACAATGTTCCTAGATCCAACTTTGCTTCAGGAGGGTCATCTGGGCAGCTGGTGAATAAGACACCAATAGTTGGAAGTATGAGTAAATTATTTCTAATGTCCCTATCGTCTGTGGCCAGAAAGAAGTCAGTGATTCTCTCTCTTGTCATGCATTTCCCAGGATGTTGCGGCCAGGATGAGGACAGGCGTCCCCTGAAGAGGAGAATATCAGGTGCCTTCAGGAGGATGAGGTCCAGGAGACGTCACATCCGTCCAGCCCGAAGTGCCCATGCCTTAGAGGACCCAGAGGAAGGTACTGTAAAAATATGCTTATTAAGTGAATTTAAGAGGAATTATTCAGTGTCCCATTTTTTATGCGGAAACTATACAGATGTTAATTCGCATTATTTTTTCTGTGTGCAAATTGAGATGCTGTGATTTAATCGGTACGTTTGTAACTCTAAAAGTATAGATGCATTGACAACTCAAAATTTGATTTACTGGGCAGGACTCCGTCCTATTGCAGGTGGCCCCTAGTGTAGCTCCACACCACAACCACTTCTGGAGGAATGTGAGTTAAGAGTTGCCTCCAGTTAGTGTTGGGGACAATTCACTGTGACTTTCTGATAGATATCTAACAGTTCACTTGCCAGACTCTTGCTAAGAATACACAATGCCATTTTCATGTCGAAAATCTACCTCCCATTACTCATGCCATCTATGATTATCGCATGTAGGCAAGAAACATTGTACATTGAAAAAGAACCAAGAGGTCATCATTAGGACGAAGCACCTGGGTGGCACCGAATCCCCTTCCTGTGAGGACAAGAGAGGATGTGCATTGTAAGGCAGGGAAAGAGAAAATCATTGAAGTGACGGGGCACGGCCACTCGTATCCCTCTAGAACACTCGGGGAGAAAATTGGTCATGGTTTCTTTGGAAGTGCTTTGGGAAAAATCAAGTCGACGGATGAATTTTAAGGATACGTACATATATATATATATATATATATATATATATATATATATATATATATATATATAAATATACATATATGTTGAGACAACTAAGTTTGAATGTTGTTTGTAGCAGGACTACTCTGATTAAGACGTATTTTAGGAAAATTTGATTATCATTTAGGTTTCAGTCTTTTGCCTACAAGCCGAAAAGAATGAGACAGCTTGAATATAAAATGTCACTTGTTTACCCCTGGAACTTCCTACTAGGGAAAAGTTTATCCTAGCAGTCCTTCAATCTCCAGGATAGCTTACCCCTTGTGCTGCAGGGAACCCTGATGTGTAGGATGACATGTTAAAACGATTATCACCAACAGCTGGGCTTCAAGAGTTAATCAAGTGCCACCGAGTGGGATAGATGTGTTAGTAAGCTCTGAGAGCTTTTCCAGGACATAACGATGACAACAATTCAGAGTAGCAGAGGAGGACACAGGCAAGGCACCCAGGTCACGTGGTGCTCAGGTGGAGGTTTCAAGGTCAGGAGAAGGAGTATGACATGTATCCCTGTGTCCAGCCTTGCCCACACTTGAGATGTTGTTTTGCTGTTTCTTGGATGGGGATTCGATAGGACACTATCATGTTGCTGGAGCAAACACTTTATCAACATCTTCTTTACAACCCGGAGAGTGGAGCTCCCTCCTGTTCTGTGGTCTTCATTATCTGCCTGTGGCACAACAAGACCCTTTGTACTTTACTGACTCCTTCTTTCATGACTTTCTGTTTGGATTGCTTCTTTCATTCTATGTGATTCCTTCTACCTCACTTTCCCTACCCCACTCTCTCACTCTCACTCTTTTTATTCTTTCTTTAGTTTGTTTCCTTTTTATCCGTTTTCACTTATTTTTTTTAATGTGCTTTACATACTCAACATGAAGTCCAACCTCTGAACGTTCCGAAGTATATAGTACAGTAGAGTTCCCTATATGTACATAGTTGTACAGGCCATCTCTACATGTTCTTCATCTCTCATTGCCGAAACTGTACACCCATTCACAGTAACTCCATATACCCACCCCACTCTCGGCAAGGACATTGTACTTTCTGTTTCTATGAGTTGGACTAGTTTACATACTCATTTCAATGGAATCATAAAGTATTTCACTTTGTTTATTTCTGAGAATGGCTTGCCTCACATAGAATAGGTTGACTCAAGATGCTTCAAATGGCAGGATTCCCTTCTTTCTCAAGGTGAATAATATTGCATTAAATGTATTTTCATTATGCTTTCCTCTGTCCATTGACAGTAGGGCTGGTTCTTGATATGGGTTTTTATGAGCAAAGCAGCAGTGATCAGGGCCATGCAGTTACCTCCTGGAGATCCTGATTTCAATTGCTTGGGATGGATAAACAGAAGTGCGATTAGTGCATCTATTTGCAATATTTTGAGGAACTTCAATACTGTTTCCACAGTGGGTTCACATTTAATATTCCCATTTGACTTTCATAGTGGGAAGGCATGGGTTGAGGTACACAGGGTCCCTGTGTCTCCGGGTGCCTTCTGGCCTGGAGAGTGGTAGCCGCGACCCAGTCGATGAGTGGGTGGGATGAACATGGATGAAAGATTAGGAGGGTCTGGGGTCAGGTCACAAGCTGTGACTAATGAAGTGTCTCTCTCAGAGGACATGGGGAATTGTTTCTTGCCTCTTAGTTCTGGAGGGATGAAGGGGCAGTTGGATCCTGTGTTGAGGTGAGGGAAGTCTTCGGCAGGGATGTGGACACTCAGAACCCATGCAGTCACTGCACGTGCAGAAGGGTGCTCACATCAGTCGTCAGCAGACAGTGGAGGTTTGGCCTTAATACATTGAATTATGAATTACCAATGCACCAGGGCAGAAGGCCGCTTTCCCGGGTCAGGTACATGAATTGCTCATCAGAGTAGGTGAATGAAACGGAAGCTATTTTTGGCAAAGCCGTCATATGGGAGTTGGTTCTCATATGGCAGAATGTTCTTTATTGGCGTGGGAGGCCCTCAGACTGCTCGTCACTCAGGGTGGTTTTCTGGTGAGGGGACACATGGTGAGAAATAGCTGAGTGTGTGACGTCATTAGGGGCAGAGAGCCACCATTGTGTTCTCCCCTTGACTTTCAGAGGGTCTTGGTGTGGAGAAAATTGTTGTATTTGGGTCATGCACTGAAACGTGGAAGGCGGGGCTGTGTTGTGGATTTGGACTCCTCATGGCTGCACCACCTGCTCCCGGGCATCATCTCTCCCTTGCAGAAACCTTGGGGCATGGAGACTTGAAGGTTGATGTTGTGCAGGGGTCCCAGGCATGATCTCAGTTGTCTCAGGGTCTCTGATCTCTATGCCCAGGACATCAACCAAATAGTGGTACCCGATCTATCCCATAGCAGTGTTGTGAGTCAGGGACAGTTGCATACTTCACGCTAGGTTTCTACGCCCTCCAGTGTAAAATATGGGTCACGACCCTAACTTGCCTCCCTTGAGGTGGCGCTGGTGTGGGCATCGCAAGAGATGATAACAGATACTCTCCGTGAGCTGTAAAGCATCACACCCAGATAGAGGGTGAAAAGTCACCTCCCATGTGCCCTTTCAGTGGAGCCATCCAAGTATCCTATCTGAACTTAACCTCTACAAGTGTCTAGCTCATTCTTGCAGCCATTCAATGATTGGAAAGTCAGAGCAATTACACACACCAGTCTTTTATTTGCCTGGAGGCTTCACCGGTATTTAATTTTGTTTAGACTCATCACATAATACTAACAAGGAGGTCCTCTTCACATTTTCTCACTTCAAAATGGGGCACTGAGTCCAAGTGCGGTCTCCATATCTTTCAGATACGTGCAACTTCTGGAAACGATTGGAACTCAGTGTACTAGGCGTAGTCTCTGTGTTTTGTTACGTTTCTATAATGCCTCAGCTCATTCAAGATTTTTCCTACAAAAGCTGTGTGTTGGGGATTTGGTTGCTCAGCAAACTACAAGATATATCTAGGTCCATCTTTAAGTCTACTGGGTCATCTGCTCAGCTAGCTGGTGAATTAAGGGAACAATAGTTGGAAGTGTGAATAAATTATTCCTAATGTACCTATGGTCTCCTGCCACTAAGATGTCACAGGGTCTATCTATTGTTGTGTATTTCTCAGGAAGTAGCAGCGATGATGAGGGAAGATGTCTTCCCATAAACAGAACCCACTCATCAGTTTCCAGCCAGACATGGGAAAGAAGAGTGCGTGAGCGGCCACGCCTCAAGTTCTACCCTCACAGGGACCCTGCAGAAGGTATTGCGGATCTATGCTCATTAGGTTAATTCAGAATTAAGAATTTTGTGTCCCAGTTTTAACAGAAAACTATAAAAATGCTGAGCCACGTTCTTCTTTTATGCCTGCAAATTTAAGTATCTTCACGAAATTAGTACTGCTGTAACTATGAAGTCAAGATGCATTGAGAACTCAAAATATCGTTCACGTTGAATAGTAAACAATGTCCTGAGCTAATGCTCACATTAGCTGAGTGTTTACCTTTTGCTGAATAGATCCCTCTGGAATACAATGTCTTTAGATTTGGAAACATTGATACACCTTGTTGAGAACAGGTTGGGATTCACAAAGGAGTTGACAAGACGATACACAACGTTCCCACAGCCCACCAAGCCAGTCATTGCAATGACATCAATGTCTTATTGATTAAAATGTGCACAGTTCAGGTTCAGGTTCACGTCTGCTGCGGTGACATTCTATAAGTTGGGCGAAGATCATAAGAGAAGGTGTCACTGTGGGAGGATCCCAGGATATCAGCACACGGATGTCATAGCGACATGCTTCACAACAGCCAACAGTTGCAAACTTTTCCAAAGTCCATCAAGTGATGAGTGGATAAATACAGTCTGATATATACCCAGAGTGGACTGTCTTTCAGTCGTGAACGGGAATTGAACTTTGAAATATGCTGCAACATGAAAGGACATTGAAAAAATATCATGCTTAGTAACACCAGGCAGACACGGAGAGACAAATAATGTGTGATTCCACTTACATGAGGTCCCTGCTACAGGCAGATTCACAGTTGAGAGACAAGTAGAGATAACAATGGTTGGAAGGAGGGAGAACGTAGAGTGATTTGTTAAAGGGAACTGAGGTGGATATGATGAAAAAGATTGGATCTAGATAGTAGTGACGAGTCTGTAGCGTTGTACATATAATCCATGCTCCAGACCTATATAGTCACAAATTATGAAAAGCAGCGTAAATAGCATTTCTTTCTCATCACTGTCAAAAAGTTAAGAAAATCCAATAATAGAGATGATGAAGAGAGGACAGCGTATATGAATTCATGGAAAACTGAAATGGTCTTGTAACATTTCAGGAAAAAGGATGACTGTGTTGTGTTTTAAAATGCGCAGAAAAATTCATGAAAATCTCTCACTGAAACACAACATGCATTTATTTGTCTACCCGTTTTAAGAGTATTTCAAATTAATTACATTCTATTTAGCTAGACACCAAAGACCCCATGTCTCACTTCTTTCCTCGCCTCTCCTTGGCCTTGCTTGTTCCACCAAGGAGTTCAGCACGGCACATGTTCAGCTCATAGATATGAAAAACCCATAGCCACACAGTCTCTCTCACATCCACATCAAGCTCATCTCCCTGAGTAGGTTTGAGTAGTATAACCGATGACACATTTACTCTGTGTTCTTGTAGTTCTCCCCGACATCCCAGAGGAAGATGAACTTCCTGATGATTGCAATGAGGACATCAAACCTATCACGGTAAGCTTGTTTTCCACCCTCTGAGACAGAAATCCTCTTTAATACACTCAATCAAACTAAGATTGAAAACGTTGGCATGTCCATTCCCAATAATACAGACAATCTTCTGGCCGAGGAGAATGTTGAGTGTGAATTTGTTACCAACTGATACTTGTTTTGAATATGCACTCAACGATGGCAGCATTAGTAACAGAATATATGGTGATCTTTTTCCTATGTAGCATTTTTGTTTGTTTGTTTGTTTTGGAATACAGCTGTGTAACTGGCAACCCAATATGCCTGTGTGAGATACTTCCTGCAGCAAAAGTTCATGGCTTTTGACCTGAGTACTTTAGCTTGATTCCTTGTTTTGGGTGCCCTTGAGCCACCACTGTTCCCATTGCTTTTCTATTGTCATTAAGGAAACCAAAGACCTGTGCAAACACAACCCACATGATCTGATCCTTGTCATATTTTCTATCATTTCAGGACAGTCCAGTGGACACAGCCTGTGGTACGTATTCTAGAATTCCTCATTTGGTGACAAAAAGTGGAGAACATGACAAAATAGGGGCTTTCTTGCTGGCTTTAAAATGCTGAGACACTGTAATGTCAGCTTTTTGGTTGCCATGAGAACTGGTGATACGATGATAGAAACTGGCCTCTAGGTACTGAAGTGTTTCCAAGTTGTCCAGTTCCACTTTTGTTGTCCAATGTGCGGTTGTGGGAGTGACTGTCTCTATGTGTTTCCATGAGAGTTATAGTTTTTTTTTTCTGTGTGTGTGTGTGTGTGTGTGCGTGTGTGTGTGTGTGTGTGTGTGTGTGTGTGTGTTTGGTAATATTTTTGTGGGATGAGTGTTTCCTGAGATTAATATTCGTGTAAATTCCACAACTGTTGGTGCTCACTTTCTCAATAAAAATTTCCATTTCACTAGCCATTGTCACCCCAATAAACTTTAATTTAAAAAAAGAGAGCTCACACAAATACATTCCTATCTCATGGCATCATGAGCGGATACCTATGGGTGTATGTATTCATCACAATAAGATAAATGTGGTCACCCACTGTATGCCATGTAGATGGCAATTAACCTAGAAAAACCCATCGCCACACAGGACAGTGCCCGCTGGGTTCTAAAGTGACAAACTCGGATCAGAACTCCTATCCCTGCATCAATGCCAGTTTCATTCAATTATGACTGTCACCTTTTAGTACCTCTGTGGCATTTCGAATGCACATGATGTGTCACTGCTGGCACTTCCTTCACACACAACACATTTCTCTCAAATGCTTGAGATGGACTCCTCCGCGAAACACAGCTGAGTACTGGGCAGGACTCCGTCCTATTGCAGGTGGCCCCTAGTGTAGCTCCACACCACAACCAGTTCTGGAGGAATGTGAGTTAGGAGTTGCCTCCAGTTAGTGTTGGGGACAATTCACTGTGACTTTCTGATAGATATCTAACAGTTCACTTGCCAGACTCTTGCTAAGAATACACAATGCCATTTTCATGTCGAAAATCTACCTCCCATTACTCATGCCATCTATGATTATTGCATGGAGGCAAGAAACATTGTACATTGAAAGGGAACAAAGACGTCATCATCAGGACGCAGCACCTGGGTGGCACCGAATCCCCTTCCTGTGAGGATGAGAGAGGTTGTGCATTGTAAGTCAGGGAAAGAGAAAATCATTGAAGTGACGGGGCACGGCCACTCGTATCCCTCTAGAACACTCGGGGAGAAAATTGGTCATGGTTTCTTTGGAAGGGCTTTGGAAAAAATCAAGTCAACGGATGTACTTTAAGGCAATATATATAAACTAATTTTGAGTGTTGTTTGGAGCAGGACTACTCTGATTAAGATGTATTTTAGGAAAATTTGATTATCATTTAGGTTTCAATATTTTGACTACAAGCCAAAAAGAATGAGACAGCTTGAATATAAAATGTCACTTGTTTACCCCTGGAACTTCCTACTAGGGAAAAGTTTATCCTAGCAGTCTCCTTCAATCTCCATGATAGTTTACCCCTTGTGCTGCAGGGAACCCTGCTGTGTAGGATGACATGTTAAAACGATTATCACCAACAGCTGGGCTTCAAGAGTTAATCAAGTGCCACCGAGTGGGATAGATGTGTTAGTAAGCTCTGAGAGCTTTTCCAGGACATAACGATGACAACAATTCAGAGAAGCAGAGGAGGACACTGGCAAGGCACCCAGGTCACGTGGTGCTCAGGTGGAGGTTTCAAGGTCAGGAGAAGGAGTATGACATGTATCCCTGTGTCCAGCCTTGCCCACACTTGAGATGTTGTTTTGCTGTTTCTTGGATGGGGATTCGATAGGACACTATCATGTTGCTGGAGCAAACACTTTATCAACATCTTCTTTACAACCCGGAGAGTGGAGCTCCCTCCTGTTCTGTGGTCTTCATTATCTGCCTGTGGCACAAAGAGACCCTTTGTACTTTACTGACTCCTTCCTTCATGACTTTCTGTTTTGATTGCTTCTTTCGTTCTATGTGATTCCTTCTACCTCACTTTCCCTACCCCACTATCTCACTCTCACTCTTTTTATTCTTTCTTTAGTTTGTTTCCTTTTTATCCGTTTTCACTTATTTTTTTTAATGTGCTTTACATACTCAACATGAAGTCCAACCTCTGTACGTTCCTAAGTATATATTACAGTAGAGTTCCCTATATGTACATAGTTGTACAGGCCATCTCTACATGTTCTTCATCTCTCATTGCCGAAACTGTACACCCATTCACAGTAACTCCATATACCCACCCCACTCTCGGCAAGGACATTGTACTTTCTGTTTCTATGAGTTGGACTAGTTTACATACTCATTTCAATGGAATCATAAAGTATTTCACTTTGTTTATTTCTGAGAATGGCTTGTCTCACATAGAATAGGTTGACTCAAGATGCTTCAAATGGCAGGATTCCCTTCTTTCTCAAGGTGAATAATATTGCATTAAATGTATTTTCATTATGCTTTCCTCTGTCCATTGACAGTAGGGCTGGTTCTTGATATGGGTTTTTATGAGCAAAGCAGCAGTGATCAGGGCCATGCAGTTACCTCCTGGAGATCCTGATTTCAATTGCTTGGGATGGATAAACAGAAGTGCGATTAGTGCATCTATTTGCAATATTTTGAGGAACTTCAATACTGTTTCCACAGTGGGTTAACATTTAATATTCCCATTTGACTTTCATAGTGGGAAGGCATGGGTTGAGGTACACAGGGTCCCTGTGTCTCCGGGTGCCTTCTGGCCTGGAGAGTGGTAGCCGCGACCCAGTCGATGAGTGGGTGGGATGAACATGGATGAAAGATTAGGAGGGTCTGGGGTCAGGTCACAAGCTGTGACTAATGAAGTGTCTCTCTCAGAGGACATGGGGAATTGTTTCTTGCCTCTTAGTTCTGGAGGGATGAAGGGGCGGTTGGATCCTGTGTTGAGGTGAGGGAAGTCTTCGGCAGGGATGTGGACACTCAGAACCCATGCAGTCACTGCACGTGCAGAAGGGTGCTCACATCAGTCGTCAGCAGACAGTGGAGGTTTGGCCTTAATACATTGAATTATGAATTACCAATGCACCAGGGCAGAAGGCCGCTTTCCCGGGTCAGGTACATGAATTGCTCATCAGAGTAGGTGAATGAAACGGAAGCTATTTTTGGCAAAGCCGGCATATGGGAGTTGGTTCTCATATGGCAGAATGTTCTTTATTGGCGTGGGAGGCCCTCAGACTGCTCGTCACTCAGGGTGGTTTTCTGGTGAGGGGACACATGGTGAGAAATAGCTGAGTGTGTGACGTCATTAGGGGCAGAGAGCCACCATTGTGTTCTCCCCTTGACTTTCAGAGGGTCTTGGTGTGGAGAAAATTGTTGTATTTGGGTCATGCACTGAAACGTGGAAGGCGGGGCTGTGTTGTGGATTTGGACTCCTCATGGCTGCACCACCTGCTCCCGGGCATCATCTCTCCCTTGCAGAAACCTTGGGGCATGGAGACTTGAAGGTTGATGTTGTGCAGGGGTCCCAGGCATGATCTCAGTTGTCTCAGGGTCTCTGATCTCTATGCCCAGGACATCAACCAAATAGTGGTACCCGATCTATCCCATAGCAGTGTTGTGAGTCAGGGACAGTTGCATACTTCACGCTAGGTTTCTACGCCCTCCAGTGTAAAATATGGGTCACGACCCTAACTTGCCTCCCTTGAGGTGGCGCTGGTGTGGGCATCGCAAGAGATGATAACAGATACTCTCCGTGAGCTGTAAAGCATCACACCCAGATAGAGGGTGAAAAGTCACCTCCCATGTGCCCTTTCAGTGGAGCCATCCAAGTATCCTATCTGAACTTAACCTCTACAAGTGTCTAGCTCATTCTTGCAGCCATTCAATGATTGGAAAGTCAGAGCAATTACACACACCAGTCTTTTATTTGCCTGGAGGCTTCACCGGTATTTAATTTTGTTTAGACTCATCACATAATACTAACAAGGAGGTCCTCTTCACATTTTCTCACTTCAAAATGGGGCACTGAGTCCAAGTGCGGTCTCCATATCTTTCAGATACGTGCAACTTCTGGAAACGATTGGAACTCAGTGTACTAGGCGTAGTCTCTGTGTTTTGTTACGTTTCTATAATGCCTCAGCTCATTCAAGATTTTTCCTACAAAAGCTGTGTGTTGGGGATTTGGTTGCTCAGCAAACTACAAGATATATCTAGGTCCATCTTTAAGTCTACTGGGTCATCTGCTCAGCTAGCTGGTGAATTAAGGGAACAATAGTTGGAAGTGTGAATAAATTATTCCTAATGTACCTATGGTCTCCTGCCACTAAGATGTCACAGGGTCTATCTATTGTTGTGTATTTCTCAGGAAGTAGCAGCGATGATGAGGGAAGATGTCTTCCCATAAACAGAACCCACTCATCAGTTTCCAGCCAGAGATGGGAAAGAAGAGTGCGTGAGCGGCCACGCCTCAAGTTCTACCCTCACAGGGACCCTGCAGAAGGTATTGCGGATCTATGCTCATTAGGTTAATTCAGAATTAAGAATTTTGTGTCCCAGTTTTAACAGAAAACTATAAAAATGCTAAGCCACGTTCTTCTTTTATGCCTGCAAATTTAAGTATCTTCACGAAATTAGTACTGCTGTAACTATGAAGTCAAGATGCATTGAGAACTCAAAATATCGTTCACGTTGAATAGTAAACAATGTCCTGAGCTAATGCTCACATTAGCTGAGTGTTTACCTTTTGCTGAATAGATCCCTCCGGAATACAATGTCTTTAGATTTGGAAACATTGATACACCTTGTTGAGAACAGGTTGGGATTCACAAAGGAGTTGACAAGACGATACACAATGTTCCCACAGCCCACCAAGCCAGTGCCCCCGATTCATAATACCTTACTTTCCTGTGATACGTTTGTTACAGTCATTGCAATGACAACAATGTTTTATTGATTAAAATGTGCACAGTTCAGGTGAAGGTTCACATCTGCTGCGGTGACATTCTATAAGTTGGGCGAAGATCATAAGATTAGGTGTCACTGTTGGAGGATCCCAGGATATCAGCACACGGATGTCATAGCGACATGCTTCACAACAGCCAACAGTTGCAAATTTTTCCAAAGTCCATCAAGTGATGAGTGGATAAATACAGTCTGATATATACCCAGAGTGGACTGTCGTTCAGTCGTGAACGGGAATTGAACTTTGAAATATGCTGCAACATGAAAGGACATTGAAAAAATATCGTGCTTAGTAACACCAGGCAGACACAGAGAGACAAATAATGTGTGATTCCACTTACATGAGGTCCCTGCTACAGGCAGATTCACAGTAGAGAGACAAGTAGAGATAACAATGGTTGGAAGGAGGGAGAAAGTAGAGTGATTTGTTAAAGGGAACTGAGGTGGATATGATGAAAAAGATTGGATCTAGATAGTAGTGACGAGTCTGTAGCGTTGTACATATAATCCATGCTTTAGACCTATATAGTCACAAATTATGAAAAGCAGCGTAAATAGCATTTCTTTCTCATCACTGTCAAAAAGTTAAGAAAATCCAATAATAGAGATGATGAAGAGAGGACAGCGTATATGAATTCATGGAAAACTGAAATGGTCTTGTAACATTTCAGGAAAAAGGATGACTGTGTTGTGTTTTAAAATGGGCAGAGAAATTCATGAAAATCTCTCACTGAAACACAACATGCATTTATTTGTCTACCGGTTTTAAGAGTATTTCAAATTAATTACATTCTATTTAGCTAGACACCAAAGGCCCCATGTCTCACTTCTTTCCTCGCCTCTCCTTGGCCTTGCTTCTTCCACCAAGGAGTTCAGCACGGCACATGTTCAGCTCATAGATATGAAAAACCCATAGCCACACAGTCTCTCTCACGTCCACATCAAGCTCATCTCCCTGAGTAGGTTTGAGTAGTATAACCGATGACACATTTACTCTGTGTTCTTGTAGTTCTCCCCGACATCCCAGAGGAAGATGAACTTCCTGATGATTGCAATGAGGACATCAAACCTATCACCGTAAGCTTGTTTTTTATCCTCTGAGATATAAATCCCCTTTAATACACTCAGTCAAACGAAGATTGAAAATGTTAGCAAGTCCATTCCCAATAATACAGACAAATCTTCTGGCTGAGGAGAATGTTGAGTGTGAATTTGTTACCAACTGATACTTGTTTTGAATATGCCCTCAACGATGGCAGCATTAGTAACAGAATATATGGGAGTAATCTTTTCCCTATGCAGCATTTTTTGTTTGTTTGTTTTTTTGTTTTGGAATACAACTGTGTAACTGGCAACCCAATATGCCTGTGTGAGATACTTCCTGCAGCAAAAGTTCATGGCTTTTGACCTGAGTACTTTTGCTTGATTTCTTGTTTTGGGTTCCCTTGAGCCACCAGTGTTCCCATTGGTTTTCTATTGTCATTAAGGAAACCAAAGACCTGTGCAAACACAACCCACATGATCTGATCCTTGTCATATTTTCTATCATTTCAGGACACTCCAGTGGACACAGCCTGTGGTACGTATTCTAGAATTCCTCATTTGGTGACATAAAGTAGAGAACATGACAAAATAGGGGCTTTCTTGCTGTCTTTAATATGCTGAGACACTGTAATGTCAGCTCTTTGGTGGCCATGAGAACTGGGGATATGATGATAGAAACTGGCCTCTAGGTACTGAAGTGTTTTCTTCTGACTAATACAGTGTAACGCGGGTGGGCAGTAGTCCACTGTCCTTTTGATTCTTATTTCATTGGTGCTTTGTGCTGTCGAGCATGTTTTCAAAGGTCTGTTGGTCACTTATATGTCTTCTGTGTATAAATTTCTTTTTTTTCAGTGTTTTCCCCTTCTTCAATCGGGTCCTTTCCTTTTTTTCTTTATAATGAAGTTTTGGCGTGTCATACATATTTGGATATTAGCTCCTTTTCATAGATGAGGTTTCCAAGCGTTTTCTCCTATTCTGTGGGTGCTTTTCCATTGTGTTGATTCCTGAAGAGATTTCCCTTCTTCCATGGAGTGATATTGGCACCGTTCTTGAAAATCATTTGGTCATATATGTGTGTTTGAGAATTTAGTCTTGTGTTCCACAGAACAATGTGTCTGCCTTTATACCAGCAGCATACTGTTTTCTGTAGATTCCTGTAGCATTGCCATGTGTTTTGAAGCCAGAAAGTATGGAGCTTCTATCTTTGTTCTTCCTTCTCAAGATGCTTTTGGCTACAGGGGTTCTTTGTAGTTCCATAACCATTTTTTGATTTGTTTTTCCTGTCTCTGTAGAAATGGCATTGAGCTTTTCATAGGAGTTGCACTGACTCGCAGATCCCTTTGATTTGTATGGGAATGGTAACGATGCTAAGCCTTCCAAGCCAGGAACACAGCGCATCATTCAAATTTTGTGTCCTTTTTAACTGTTGCAGCAATTCTGTGTAGTTTTCACAGTACAAGTCATTCACCCTCTTAGGGGTCTTTGCCACTAACTTCCTGCAGCTCTAATCCAGTGTTCAGGTGGATGAAGAGGGGATTCCTGAGGACAGCAAAGTGGCCCCTACTCAGACCATTACTCTGATTCCACCTAGCAGAGGGGTACCAGCCCTGCTGGTCTTCTCAGCTTGCAGTCGGGGCCCCTGCTGCGAATCCTTTAATAGCTGGTGGTCACCTTACTGTTTGAGTGTCCCCAGAGTCTGCAGAAGCACCTGGCACATTCACATGAGTCCTTGAATTCCTATGAGTGAATGATCACCTCAGATCTGTGAACAACTCTGCAGGAACAATCTGGGGAGGGGAGAAGACACCTTCCACATCTTTCAGTTCTTGCTTTGGCCAATCCGTTTGGGGAGCCAGTGGCCAGCGGTGCCACTTTCAATTTATTTCACTTGATCATTTATTAACTTAATGAATTAAAAGAAGATAAATATCGAGTTGTGCAGTCACAGGAGCCACACTCAAGTTTGTATATAACAGCTGCAATTGCAGGTTGATGAGTTTGGAGGGGAGAGCAATTGTGGGCCAGTGGGAACAAGAAGGTGATTCCTTCCACGTATCACTGATTGGAAGGTTGGCATCTCTGACCAATGCCTCGTTGAAGGGCTCTGACCTCACAGAGTCCCGGGATGGTCTGAGAACCTGCAGGGAAGATGAGGGTGATGCTCTGTGTCTTCTCATATCCTCAATTGGAGGAGGCCGAATGGGGGAGACAGACACTCTTTCTAATAAATGTATTGCTCATCTTTCTGTTTGCAAAGACTGGCCGGTGGAGAACTTCTCGGACTCTAGCAGTGAGGAAGAAGACTCTACGCATTACTACAAAGACTCGGGTTGGATCTAATGGGAGAGGGTCCCTGCGAGTGGTTAGGTGGTACTTGATGCTTGAAGACTGACGAAGGCACATATGGAATCAGAGACGAAAAGGAAATGTGTGGAAGTCTGATTTGTTCCTTTGCTATATGAATGATGTCTTAGAAAAAGGAATTGTGTCCGTGGGCTCTGAGTGTGCTGCGGCTGACATCAACATTTTCTGCTTTGCTATGTAAAAATTATCTTTCCCGCAGAACCAGCCAAATCTCAGAGCATGGTTTTTTGTCATGTTTCATTTACAGCTGACATTCAGCATTATTTTATATTAGTTTCAGGTGAACTACATAGTGTGAAACCTTTATATAATTTATGATGTGATCACCCTGTTTTCACTAGTACCTGCCTGGCACTATACGTAGTTGTTAGAGCATTATTGAGTAGATTCCCTATGCTGTACTTCACATCCTCGTGACTGTTTTGTAATCAGCATTTTGTACATCTTAAAGCCTTTACCTGATTCACCCAGGCCCCAGCCCCCTCCCTTCTGGCAACCATCATTTTGTTCTCTGTACCTATCCATCTGTTTCCATTTTATTATTGTTTCTTGAGAGTCCACATACAAGTGAGATCACATGGTATTTGTCTTTCTCTGTTTGAGATATTCCTTAGAATAATACCCTCTAAGTCCATCCATGTTGTCACAAATGGTAACATTTTTTTTCTGGCCGAGTTGTGTTCCATTTCATATATGTGCCACCTGTGGTTGTTTGTTGTTGTTGTTGACGATGTTTTTCTTGTTTTGATCCAGTTGTCTATTGAATGGGAACTACGTTGCTACCATATCGGGCCTGTTGTAAATAGAGCTGCAGTAGACATATGGGTGCATATGTCTTTGATATTCATGTTTTGGATTTCTTCCGATAAATACCCAGAAGGGGAATTGCTGGGTAATAAGCCAGTTCTATTTTTAATGTTTTGAGGAACCTCAGAATTGTTTTCCATAGCGCCTGCACCAGTTTCCCACCTCAGCTACAGCACAGCAGGATTCCCTTTTCTTCACATCCTGGCCAACATTTCCTGGTTGTTGAATCATTCTGTGCTGCAGCCATTCTGACAGGTGTGAGTTGATTTTACATTGTGATTTTGATTTCCAGTTTTTCTCATGATTCGTGACTTGGAGCATCTTTCATATGTCTATTATCCACCTGTATGTCTGTTAAGTTCTTTGTATAGCTGTTAAGTTCTTTGGCCCATTTCTTAATTGGATTCTTTGTTGTTTGGGTGTTGAGTTATATGAGCTCTTTATCTATTTGAATGATAATCTCTTATTGGATATTATGGTGACTATCTGCTGAAATTCAGTTGTTGTCTTTACATTTTGTGGATGGTTTCCTTTGCCATGCAAAAGTTTTTAATTTGATGGTCTCCGGTTTGTGTGTGTGTGTGTGTATGTGTGTGTGTGTGTGTGTGTGTGTGTGTTTGTGTTTATTTCCTTAGCCCAGGAGATATATGTTATTCAGAGCAATGTCAAAATCTTTACTGCTTATATTTTGTTCTACGAATTGATGGTTTCATTCTCATACATTTAAATCTAATTTATTTTTAGTTTATTCTTGTATATGGAGTAATAAGGTACGTATTTTTCTATACTGCATCTATGTGAGTATTGCATGTCATATATTATACATTATTATGCATACATAACATGTATTTTATATTTTCTATAGTACACATAGTATATTACAATGTATATGCATGTTCACATTTTCTATATATTTTATATGGTATGTATACATCTACTTATATAAGCACATATCCTAACATGTTATGTCTATTAAAATTGTATATTTTATGTCACATATATTATTTTTTAAAAGTAGCAACATAAAAAAAAAATAAAAAAAAAAAGTAGCAACATATACATTAGAAATAAGTAAATAAGTTAGCAATATAATAAGACAAGGATCCTGATCCAACTATTCAGTACAGGAATATCTGAGATCTATTTATTAATTTAATATAAATTTTAAAAATATATCATATAGGATATATTCTGTGTGTTATTCCTCATTTTTAATCCTCTTGTTTCCCGTCATTTAAAGTTAAATACTACCTGAATTTGTTTAGGCATATCATTGTTTTCTTCATATATAACCAATAGTTATTACATGTATTATGTATATAGTACGGGGACATTATCAATATGGTGACATACTCAATGCCTTTTTTATATTACTAGCTTTTTATGAAATGGCATTATTTTTAATTACCATATTTGATTTCACTCTGACTGCGACTTTTAAAATCCGTTATCCTATTGATGATCATTTGAGTTGTTTCGTGTTTATTTTAAAGAACAATATGGCAGGGACCTTGTTTTGTAAATATCCCCAGGTAAACCTATGATCAAGTTACCCCGGAATATGTACAGTGATGAGTGGATGCACTGTGTTCTTATTTATAAATGTAAAGACTTTTAAAATAACGCAAATTGTTTTCCAAAGTGGTTGTACCAATCCACATTACCACCAGCACTGACTAGGAGTTATCAGGGCTCCACATTTTCAATAAAACTTGGTTTTCCCAGACTCTCAATATCTGCCATTCTGGTAAATACAAAAATTGAAAATTTTGCTTTAGTTTTATGTTTATCTAACTATTAACAATATTAATGGCTTCTTATATGTTTCTGGCCAAAGTATATTCACTGTTGCTTTTTGAATATTCTAAATATGTTTTTATATACTGCATCTATTTGAGTATTGTATGTTATAGATTATACATTATTATGCAAACATAAGATATATTTTTATATTATCTATAGTACACATAGTATATTACAATGTATATGCATGTTTATATTTCCTATATATGTTATATGGTATGTATACATATATTTACATGAGAACATATCCTAACATATAATGTCTATTATTATCATATTTGTATATATGTATATGTAGCGTCAGGGGTAGGGGTAGGGTCAGGGAGAGGGGTAGGGTCAGGGAGAGGGGTAGGGTCAGGGTAGGGGTAGGGTTAGGGTCAGGGTCAGGGGTAGGGGTTGGGTCAGGGGTAGGGGTAGGGTCAGGGGTTGGGGTAGGGTCAGGGGTAGGGGTGGGTCAGGGGTAGGGGTAGGGTCAGGTGTAGGACTAGTGGTAGGGTCAGGGGTAGGGGTAGAATCAGGGGTAGGGGTAGGGTCAGGGATAGGGTTAGGGTCAGGGGTAGGGGTAGGGGTTGGGTCAGGGGTAGGGTTAGGGTCAGGGGTAGGGGTAGGTTCAGGGGTAGGGGTAGGGTCAGGGGTAGGGGTTGGATCAGGGGTAGCATTAGGATCAGGGGTAGAGGTTGGGTCAGGGGTAGGGGTAGGGTCAGGGGTAGGGGTAGGGGTAGGGTCAGAGGTAGGGGTAAAGGTAGAGTCAGGGGTAGTGGTAGGGGTAAGGTCAGGGGTAGGGGTTGGATCAGGAGTAGGGATAGGGTTAGGGTCAGGGTTAGTGGTATGGCTAGGGTCAGGGGTAGGGGTAGGGAAAGGGGTAGGGTAAGATGAAGTGTTTGGGTCAGGGGTAGGGGTAGGGTTAGGGTCAGGATAGAGGTTGGGTGAGGGGTAGGGGTAGGGTTTGGGTCAGGGGTAGGGGTAGGGGTAAATTCAGTGGTAGGGGTAGGGGTAAGGTCAGGGTTAGGGGTACAGGTAGGGTCAGGGGTAGGGTTTGGGTCAGGGGTAGGGGTAGGTGTAGGTTCAGGGGTAGGGTTAAAGTTAGAGTCAGGGGTAGGGATAGTGTCAGGTAAGGTCAGGGTTAAGAGTCGGGTTACAGTCAGGGGTAGGTGTAGGGGTAGTTTCAGGGATAAGAGAAGGGGTAGGTGTAGTGGTTGGGTCAGGGTTAGGGGTAGGGTCAGGGGTATGGCTAGGTGTAGGGTCAGTGGTAGTGGTAGGGTCAGGGGTAGCGATAGGGTCAGGAGTGGGGTAGGTTCAGGGGTCGGGGTAAGGGTAGGGTCAGGGCTAGGTGTTGGGCCAGAGGTAGCGGTAGGTGTAGGTTCAGGTTTAGGGGTTGGGTCAGGGGTAGGGTTAGGGGTATGGTCAGGGGTAGTGGGAGGGGTTGGGTCAGGTATAAGTGTAGGGTCAGGGGAAGCGGAAGGGGTAGGGTCAAGGACAGGGGTTTGGTCAGGCGTAGAGATAGGGTCAGGGGTAGGGGTAGAGTTAGAGTCTGTGGTAGGGGTAGGGTCAGGGATAGGTGTAGGGTTAGGGTCAGGTGCAGGGGTAGGGTCAGAGGTAGGGGTAGGGGTAGGGTCAGGTGTAGGGGTAGGATCAAGGGTACGGATAGGGTCAGGGGTAGAGGATGGGTCAAGTGTACGGGTAAGGGTAGGGTCAGGGTTAGGGTTTTCGTCAGGGGTAGGGGTAGGGTCAGGGGTAGGGGTAGGGGTAGGGGAATGATCAGGGGTAGGTATAGGGGTAGGGTCAGAAGTAGGGGTAGGGGTAAGTCTGGGGTAGGGGTTGGGTCAGGAGTAGTGTGAAGTGTATCGTCAGGGTAGGGGTAGGTTCAGGGGTAGGAGAAGGGATAGGGTCAGGGGAATGGGCAGGGTCAGGTGTAGGGGTAGGGTCAGGGGTAGGGGTAGGGTTTGTGGTAGGGGTAGGGTAAGGGCTAGTGGTAGGGTTAGAGGTAGGGGTAGGGTTAGAGTCAGAGGTAGGGGTAGGGCTAGTTGTAGTGTTAGGGGTAGGTTCAGGTGTAGGAGTAGGCTCAAGGGTATGGATAGGGTCTAGGGTAGGGGATGGGTGGATATGGGTAAGGGTAGGGTCAGGGGTAGGTTTGGGTCAGGAGTAGGGGTAGGGTCAGGGCTATGGGTAGGGTAATGGTGAGGGGTAGGTGTAGGGGTAGGATCAGGGGTAGGAATAGGGATTGGTTCAGGGGTAGGGGAAGGGTCAGGGATTAGGGGTAAGGGTATGGTCAAGGGTAGGGGTTTGGTCAGGGATAGGGGTAGGGGTAGGGTCAAGGGGACGGGTAGGGTTAGAATCAGGGTTAGGGGTTGCGTCAGGTGTGGGTTAGTGTTTGGGTCAGGGGTAGGGGTAGGGGTTCAGTCAGGGGTAGGGGTAGGGGTAGGGTCAGGTGTAGGGGTAGGGTTAGGTTCAGGGGTAAGTGTTGGCTCAGGTGTAGGGATAGGGGTAGGGTCAGGTAGGGGTAGGGGTAGGGTCAGGGGTAGGGTGTGGATCAGGTTTAGGGCTAGAGTTAGGGTCAGGTGTAGCGGTTCGGTCAGGGGTAGGGGTTGGGTCAGGGGTAGGGGTAGGGTCAGGGTAGAGGTAGGGGTAGGGTCAGGGGTACGGTTAGGGGTAGGGTCAGAGTATAGGTAGGGGTAGAGTAGGGATAGGGGTAGTAGTAGGGTCAGGGTTAGAAGTAGGGTCAGGGGTAGGGTCTGGCCAGGGTAAGTATTGGGTCAGGGGTAGGAATAGGGTAGGTACAGGGGTAGGGTTTGGGTCAGTTGTAAGGTAGGCGTAGGGTCAGGGGTAAGGGTAGGGGTAGGGTTAGGATCGGGGGAGGGGTAGGAATAGGTGCAGTGGTAGGGGTAGGGTCAGGGGTAGGGGTAGGGGTAGGGTCCGGGGTAGGGGTAGAATTAGGATCAGGGGTACGGGTTGGTTCAGGAGTAAGGACACCGAGGTGCCAAGGACCAGCACTGCCTTGGCTGGAGAAAGCCGCCCGAGGCCGTTTGGAGGCACCCCTGGGCTTGGGCTTTGGGGGCAGCGTAGTGGGCGCGGCGAAGGGCTGCCGGTTGACCGCTTGCGCTTGCGGGGGGAAAAATGAGGATTTAGAAGGGGCTGTGGGGCGCAGACCGGGCCGAGGCGCCTGGCGTGAGGCCGGGACTGCGAGGCTGTAGGTCCAGGCGGCGGCCCCGACCCCATCCTCCCACTACCCACCCCCCCCACCACGCCCAGCCCCGCTGGCCAGGGGTCCTGCGGCAGGTTTGGCGGCTGCAGAGGGTCCAGGAGCGTGGCGGCCACAAAAGGAGTGGCGGGCAAAAGCCTAGAGCACCCGGTATTCCCAGGCGGTCTCCCATCCAAGTACTAACCAGGCTCGACCCTGCTTGACTGCGAGATCGGGCGCGTGCAGGGTGGTATGGCCGTAGACACTGGGACCGGGCTCCTGGCGCCCCAAGAGCAGCCGCCGGGCCTGCGTGGTGAGCGCGCGCCAGGTTGTTGGGCAGCGCCGGCGGCGAGCCTCTCCCCTCTTTCCGCTGGCCGGCTCCAGCAGCGCCGCGCCTCCCGCCTGCTCTCCGCCTCCACAGGACGTAGTGGGCGTGGGCAGCCGGTGACTCCTTACCCACAGCGAGGCCCCTTTGCGCTACCCATTGGTCTACTCAGCCTCTTCCACTACCCTGGCAGTGACAGAAGCCAGAATGACAGGGGTTGGGAGTTGGGGGGGGGAAGGAGGGACGCACAGGCTGAATCACGGACTGGGACAGACGCATGGAGGCTGTGTTGAAGTGGCAGCTCCCCCACCGGAGTGCTGTCGCGCCCAGGACTGGACTCCGTTAAGCAGACAGTGCCCGGGTAGTGGGCAGTCACCGTGGGACTTCCGGGCAGGCCTCCAGGGTCTGCGGAGTGTCGGTGGGGTCCGAGCCACGCCCGGGGTCCCGCACGCAGGAGGAGAGGCTCAGGCCCAGGCACCCTCCTCCTGTGGGATGTGTACCTGCCTGCTGGCCTGCCTGCTTTTCCCCTGTGGTGCTCTGTCCTGGAGCCCCGGGGCGCGGGCCACGCGCACACGCAAGAGTAGCGCTCCCTCATTCCACGGGTTTGTCCTGGCTCTTTTTTGGCTGTGCGCCTGGGGCCCCCGCGGCCGGCCAGGGGGAACCAAGAGGGCAGGGCTCTCCAGAAAGAAGGAAGGGCGCTGGGGGAGGGGCCGCGGTGCCTGCCAGCAGAGACGGAGGCCTCCGGTGGGGTGGGGCGCCTGGGCCTCCCCTTGGCCCGCGGTCCGGGGACAACTGGGGCCTCTGTCTCCGGGCCCTAGTGCAGGCAGTAATATTGTCACCCCTTTGACAAGAACCCCGAGGTGCCAAGGACCGGCACTGCCTTGGCTGGAGAAAGCCGCCCGAGGCCGTTTTGGAGGCCGGCTCCGGCAGGTAGCCTTGGGCTTGGACTCTGGGGGCTGCGAAGTGGGCGCGGTGAAGGGCTGCCGGTTGACCACTTGTGCTTGCGGGGGGAAAAATGAGGATTTGAAGGGGCTGTGGGGGGCAGACCGGGCCGAGGCGCCTGGCGTGAGGCCGGGACTGCGAGGCTGTAGGTCCAGGTGGCGGCTCCGACCCCATCCTCCCACTATCCACCCCCCCCACCACGCCCAGCCCCGCTGGCCAGGGGTCCTGCGGCAGGTTTGGCGGCTGCAGAGGGTCCAGGAGCGTGGCGGCCACAAAAGGAGTGGCGGGCAAAAGCCTAGAGCACCCGGTATTCCCAGGCGGTCTCCCATCCAAGTACTAACCAGGCTCGACCCTGCTTGACTGCGAGATCGGGCGCGTGCAGGGTGGTATGGCCGTAGACGCTGGGACCGGGCTCCTGGCGCCCCAAGAGCAGCCGCCCAGCCTGCGTGGTGAGCGCGCGCCAGGTTGTTGGGCAGCGCCGGCGGCGAGCCTCTCCCCTCTTTCCGCTGGCCGGCTCCAGCAGCGCAGTGCCTCCTGCCTGCTCTCCGCCTCCACAGGACATAGTGGGCTTGGGCAGCCGGTGACTCCTTACCCACAGCGAGGCCCCTTTGCGCTACCCATTGGTCTACTCAGCCTCTTCCACTACCCTGGCAGTGACAGAAGCCAGAATGACAGGGGTTGGGAGTTGGGGGGCGGAAGGAGGGACGCACAGGCTGGGTCATGGACTGGAACAGACCCATGGAGGCTGAGCTGTGCTGTGCTGAGCTGAGCTGAGGTGTGCTGTGCTGAGCTGTGCTGAGCTGTGCTGGGCTGTGCTGAGCTGAGCTGTCCTATGCTGTGCTGAGCTGTGCTGACCTGACCTGAGCTTAGCTGAGCTGTGCTGAGCTGAGCTGTGCAGTGCTGTGCTGAGCTATCCTGTGCTGTGCTGAGCTGTGCTGACCTGAGCTGAGCTGAGCTGAGCTGTGCTGAGCTGAGCTGTGCTGAGCTGACTGTTCTGTGCTGAGCTATGCTGTGCTGAGCTGTGCTGAGCTGAGCTGAGCTGAGCTGAGCTGTGCTGAGCTGAGCTGAGCTGAGCTGATCTGAGCTGTGCTCTGCTAAGCTGTGCTGTGCTGAGCTGAGCTGAGCTGATCTGTGCTGTGCTGAGCTGAACTGAGCTGTGCTGAGCTGAGCTGTGCTGAGCTGTGCTGAGCTGAGCTGTGTTGAGGTGAGCTGAGCTGAGCTGAGCTGTGCTGTGCTGTGCTGAGCTGAACTGAGCTGTGCTGAGCTGAGCTGTGCTGTGCTGAGCTGAGCTGAGCTGAGCTGAGCTGAGCTGAGCTGAGCTGTGCTGTGCTGTGCTGAGCTGTCCTATGCTGTGCTGAGCTGAGCTGAGCTGAGCTGAGCTGTGCTGAGCTGAGCTGTGCTGAGCTGGCTGTCCTGTGCTGAGCTATGCTGTGCTGAGCTGTGCTGAGCTGAGCTGAGCTGAGCTGAGCTGAGCTGAGCTGAGCTGAGCTGAGCTGAGATGTGCTGTGCTGAGCTGTGCTGAGCTGTGCTGAGCTGAGCTGAGCTGACCTGATCTGAGCTGTGCTGTGCTGAGCTGTGCTGAGCTGAGCTGAGCTGATCTGTGCTGTGCTGAGCTGAACTGAGCTGTGCTGAGCTGAGCTGTGCTGAGCTATGCTGAGCTGAGCTGAGCTGTGCTGAGCTGAGCTGAGCTAAGCTGTGCTGTGCTGTGCTGAGCTGAACTGAGCTGTGCTGAACTGAGCTGTGCTGTGCTGAGCTGAGCTGAGCTGTGCTGAGCTGAGCTGAGCTGTGCTGAGCTGAGCTGAGCTGTGCTGTGCTGTGCTGAGCTGAACTGAGCTGTGCTAAGCTGAGCTGTGCTGAGCTGAGCTGAGCTGTGCTGTGCTGTGCTGTGCTGAGCTGTCCTATGCTGTGCTGAGCTGAGCTGAGCAGAGCTGTGCTGTTCTGAGCTGAGCTGAGCTGTGCTGAACTGAGCTGTGCAGAGCTGAGCTGAGCTGAGCTGTGCTGTGCTGAGCTGTGCTGAGCTGTGCTGAGCTGACCTGAGCTGGGCTGTGCTGTGCTGTGCTGTGCTGAGCTGTGCTGTGCTGTGCTGTGCTGAGCTGAGCTGAGCTGTGGTGAGCTGAGCTGAGCTGAGCTGAGCTGTGCTGTGCTGTGCTGAGCTGTCCTGTGCTGAGCTGAGCTGACCTGAGGTGAGGTGAGGTGAGGTGAGCTGAGCTGAGCTGTCTTCTCAGCACAGCTCAGAACAGCACAGCTCAGTTCAGCTCAGCTCAGCACAGCACAGCTCAGCTCAGCTCAGCACAGTTCAGCTCAGCTCAGCTGAGCACAGCACAGGACAGCTCCGCTCAGCTCAGCTCAGCACAGCTCATCTCAGCACAGCTCAGCACACCTCAGCACAGCACAGCTCAGTTCACCACAGCTCAGCTCAGCTCAGCACAGCTCAACACAGCTCAGTTCAGCACAACTCAGCTCAGCTCAGCACAGCACAGCTCAGATCAGCTCAGCTCAGCACAGCTCAGCACAGCACAGCTCAGCACAGCTCAGCAAGCTCAGCACAGCACAGGACACCTCAGCTCAGGTCAGCACAGCTCAGCACAGCACAGCTAAGCTCAGCTCAGCTCAGCTCAGCACAGGACAGCTCAGCACAGCTCAGCTCAGCACAGCTCAGCTCAGCTCAGCTCAGCACAGCACAGCTCAGCACAGCTCAGCTCAGCTCAGCTCAACACAGCACAGGACAGCTCCGCTCAGCTCAGCTCAGCACAGCTCAGCACAGCTCAGCTCAGCTCAGCACAGCATAGCTCAGCTCAGCACAGCACAACTCAGCTCAGCTCAGCTCACCAGAGCTCAGCACAGCTCAGCACAGGACAGCTCAGCACAGCTCAGCTCAGCACAGCTCAGCTCAGCTCAGCTCAGCACAGTACAGCTCAGCACAGCTCAGCTCAGCTCAGCACAGCACAGCACAGCTCAGCTCAGCTCAGCTCAGCTCAGCTCACCACAGCTCAGCTCAGCTCACCTCAGCTCAGGTCAGCACAGTTCAGCACACCTAAATTCAGTTCGGCAGAGCACAGCACAGCACAGCTCAGCTCAGCTCAGCTCAGGTCAGCACAGCTCAGCCCAGCTCAGCACAGCACAACACAGCTCTGCTCAGCTCAACTCAGCTCACAGCAGCTCAGCTCACCTCACCACAGCTCAGCTCACCTCAGCAGAGCACAGCTAAGCTCAGCCTAGCACAGCTCAGCACAGCTCAGCTCAGCTCAGCTAAGCTCAGCTCATCACAGCACAGGACAGGTCTGCTCAGCTCAGCTCAGCTCAGCTGAGCACAGCTCAGCTCAACTCAGCACAGCACAACTCACCACAGCTCAGCACTGCACAGCTCAGCTCAGCTCAGCTCAGGTCAGCACAGCTCAGCCCACCTCAGTACAGCACAGCACAGCTCTGCTCAGCTCAGTTCAGCTCACCACAGCTCAGCTCAGCTCACCACAGCTCAGCTCAGCTCAGCACAGCTCAGCTCAGCTCAGCTCAGCTCAGCACAGCTCAGCTCAGCTCAGCACAGCTCAGCTCAGCACAGCACAGCTCAGCTCAGCTCAGCTCAGCTCAGCTCAGCTCAGCTCACCACAGCACAGCACAGGACAGCTCCGCTCAGCTCAGCTCAGCACAGCTCAGCACAGCTCAGCTCAGCACAGCACATCTCAACACAGCACAGCACAGCACAGCTCAGCTCAGCTGAGCTCAGCTCAGCTCAGCTCAGCACAGCACAGCTCAGCTCAGCTCAGCTCAGCTCAGCTCAGCTCAACTCACCACAGCTCAGCTCAGCTCAGCGCAGCACAGCACAGCTCAGCTGAGCTCAGCACAGCTCAGCACAGCTCAGCTCAGCTCAGCTCAGCACAGCACAGGACAGCTCCGCTCAGCTCAGCTCAGCACAGCTCAGAACAGCTCACCTCAGCTCAGCACAGCACAGCTCAGCACAGCACAACTCAGCTCAGCTCAGCACAGCACAGCTCAGCTCAGCACAGCTCAGCTCAGCTCAGCACAGCACAGCTCAGCTCAGCTCAGCTCAGCTGACCACAGCTCAGCACAGCTCAGCAAAGCACAGCTCAGCTCAGCTCAGCTCAGCTCACCACAGCTCAGCACAGCTCAGTACAGGACAGCTCAGCTCAGCTCAGCTCAGCTCAGCTCAGCTCAGCACAGCACAGCTCAGCTCAGCACAGCTCAGCACAGCACAGCACAGCACATCTCAGCTCAGTTCAGCTCAGCACAGCTCAGCACAGCTCATCTCAGCTCAGCACAGCACAGCTCAGCTCAGCACAACTCAGCACAGCACAGGACAGCTCAGCACAACACAGAACAGCTGATCTCAGCTCAGCTCAGCACAGCTCAGCTCAGCTCAGTTCAGCACAGCTCAGCTCAGCTCAGGTCAGCTCAGGTCAGCACAGCTCAGCACAGCACAGCACAGCTCAGCTCAGCTCAGCACAGCTCAGCTCAGCTCAGCTCAGCTCAGCACAGCTCAGCACAGCTCAGCTCAGCTCAGCTCAGGTCAGCTCAGCACAGCTCAGCTCAGCTCAGTTAAGCACAGCTCAGCACAGCTCAGCACAGCTCAGCACAGCTCAGCACAGCTCAGCTCAGCTCAGCTCAGGTCAGCACAGCACAGCTCAGCTCAGCACAGCTCAGCACAGCACAGGACAGCTCAGCACAGCACAGCACAGCTAACCTCAGCTCAGCTCAGCACAGCTCAGCTCAGCTCAGCTCAGCTTAGCTCAGCTCATCTCAGCTCAGCTCAGGTCAGCACAGCTCAGCACAGCACAGCACAGCTCAGCTCAGCACAGCTCAGCTCAGCTCAGCTCAGCTCAGCACAGCTCAGCACAGCTCAGCTCAGCTCAGCTCAGCTCAGCACAGCAAAGCTCAGCTCAGCTCAGCTCAGCACAGCTCAGCACAGCTCAGCTCAGCTCAGCTCAGCTAAGCACAGCTCAGCTCAGCTCAGCTCAGCTCAGCACAGCTCAGCACAGCTCAGCACAGCACAGCACAGCTCAGCTCAGCTCAGCTCAGCTTACCACATCTCAGCTCAGCTCAGCACAGCACAGCTCAGCTCAGCTCACCACAGCACAGCACAGCTCAGCTCAGCTCAGCTGAGCACAGCACAGGACAGCTCCACTCAGCTCAGCTCAGCACAGCTCATCTCAGCACAGCTCAGCACACCTCAGCACAGCACAGCTCAGCTAAGCTCAGCACAGCTCAGCACAGCTCAACACAGCTCAGCTTAGCTCAGCACAGCTCAGCTCAACACAGCTCAGCACAGCTCAGTTCACCACAGATCAGCTCAGCTCAGCACAGCTCAGCACAGCTCAGTTCAGCACAACTCAGCTCAGCTCAGCACAGCGCAGCTCAGATCAGATCAGCTCAGCACAGCTCAGCACAGCACAGCTCAGCACAGCTCAGCAAGCTCAGCACAGCACAGGACAGCTCAGCTCAGGTCAGCACAGCTCAGCTCAGGTCAGCACAGCTCAGCACAGCACAGCTCAGCTCAGCTCAGCTCAGCTCAGCTCAGCTCAGCTCAGCTCAGCACAGCTCAGCACAGCACAGCACAGCTCAGCACAGCACAGGACAGCTCCGCTCAGCTCAGCTAAGCACAGCTCAGCACAGCTCGTCTCAGCAGAGCTCAGCACAGCTCAGCACAGCACAGCTCAGCTCAGCTCAGCACAGCACAGCTCAACCCAGCACAGCTCAGCACAGCACAGCTCAGCACAGCACAGCACAGCTCAGCTGAGCTCCGCTGAGCTCAGCACAGCTCAGCACAGCTCAGCTCAGCTCAGCTCAACACAGCACAGGACAGCTCCGCTCAGCTCAGCTCAGCACAGCTCAGCACAGCTCAGCTCAGCTCAGCACAGCACAGCTCAGCTCAGCACAGCTCAGCTCAGCTCAGCAAAGCACAGCACAGCGCAGCTCAGCTCAACACAGCACAGGACAGCTCCGCTCAGCTCAGCTCAGCACAGCTCAGCACAGCTCAGCACAGGACAGCTCAGCACAGCTCAGCTCAGCACAGCTCAGCTCAGCTCAGCTCAGCACACCTCAGCTCACCTCAGCTCAGCTCAGCTCAACACTGCACTGGACAGCTCCGCTCAGCTCAGCTCAGCACAGCTCAGCACAGCTCAGCAAAGGACAGCTCAGCACAGCTCAGCTCAGCACAGCTCAGCTCAGCTCAGCTCAGCACAGCTCAGCTCAGCTCAGCTCAGCTCAGCTCAGCTCAGCACAGCTCAGCTCAGCACAGCACAGCACAGCTCAGCTCAGCTCAGCTCAGCTCACCTCAGCTCAGCTCACCACAGCTCAGCTCAGCTCACCTCAGCTCAGGTCAGCACAGTTCAGCACAGCTAAATTCAGTTCGGCAGAGCACAGCACAGCACAGCTCAGCTCAGCTCAGCTCAGGTCAGCACAGCTCAGCCCAGCTCAGCACAGCACAACACAGCTCTGCTCAGCTCAACTCAGCTCACAGCAGCTCAGCTCACCTCACCACAGCTCAGCTCACCTCAGCACAGCACAGCTAAGCTCAGCTCAGCACAGCTCAGCACAGCTCAGCTCAGCTCAGCTCAGCTAAGCTCAGCTCAGCTCAGCTCAGCACAGCCCAGCTCAGCTCAGCTTAGCTCAGCTCAGCACAGCACAGGACAGGTCCGCTCAGCTCCTCTCAGCACAGCTCAGCACAGCTCAGCTCAGCTCAGCTCAGCTCAGCTCAGCTCACCACAGCTCAGCTCAGCTCAGCACAGCACAGCTCAGCACAGCTCAGCACAGCACAGCACAGCTGAGCTCAGCTCAGCTCAGGTCAGCACAGCTCAGCCCACCTCAGCACAGCACAGCACAGCTCTGCTCAGCTCAGCTCAGCTCACCACAGCTCAGCTCAGCTCAGCACAGCTCAGCTCATCTCAGCTCAGCTCAGCACAGCACAGCACAGCACAGGACAGCTCCGCTCAGCTCAACTCAGCACTGCTCAGCACAGCTCAGCTCAGCACAGCACAGCTCAACCCAGCACAGCACAGCACAGCTCAGCTCAGCTCAGCTCAGCTCAGCTCAGCTCAGCTCAGCTCAGCTCACCACAGCTCAGCTCAGCTCTGCTCAGCCCAGCACAGCTCAGCTGAGCTCAGCACAGCTCAGCACAGCTCAGCTCAGCTCAGCTCAGCACAGCTCAGCTCAGCACAGCTCAGAACAGCTCACCTCAGCTCAGCACAGCACAGCTCAGCACAGCACAACTCAGCTCAGCTCAGCACAGCACAGCTCAGCTCAGCACAGCTCAGCTCAGCTCAGCACAGCACAGCTCAGCTCAGCTCAGCTCAGCTGACCACAGCTCAGCACAGCTCAGCACAGCACAGCTCAGCTCAGCTCAGCTCAGCACAGCACAGCTCACCTCAGCACAGCTCAGCACAGCTCAGCTCAGCACAGCTCAGCTCAGCTCAGCTCACCTCAGCACAGCTCAGCTCAGCTCAGCTCAGCACAGCTCAGCTCAGCTCAGCTCAGCTCAGCACAACTCAGCTCAGCTCACCTCAGAAATAAAAGGCGTCCAAATTGGGAATGAAGAAGTTAAAATATTACTCTTTGCAGATGACATGATGCTATACATAGAAAACCCTAAAGACTCCACCAAAAAGCTGTTAGAAACAATCAATGAATACAGTAAAGTTGCTGGCTACAAAATCAACGTACAAAAGTCCATTGCATTCCTATATACTAACAATGAAATCTCAGAAAAAGAAATACAAAAAACAATTCCCTTTGCAATTGCAGCAAAAAGAATAAAATACCTAGGAATAAAGTTAACCAAGGATGTGAAGGATTTATATGCTGAAAATTATAAGACATTTATGAAAGAAATTGAAGAAGACACAAAGAAATGGAAAGACATTTCGTGCTCATGGATTGGAAGAATCAACATAGTTAAAATGACCATATTACCTAAAGTAATATACAGATTTAATGCAATCCCATCAAAATCCCAATGGCATTTTTTAAAGAAATAGAACAAAAAATCATCAGATTTGTTTGGATCCCCAAAAGACCCCGAATAGCCAAAGCAATCTTAAGAAAATAGAACACTACTGGAGGTATCGCACTCCCTGACTTTAGCTTGTACTACAGGGCTACAATAATCAAAACAGCATGGCATTGGCAGAAAAACAGACACATAGACCAATGGAATAGAATTGAGAACCCAGAAATAAAATCACATAAATATGGACAGGGAATTTTTGACAAAGAAGCTAAAAACATACAATGGAGGAAAGACAGCCTCTTCAATAAATGGTGCTGGGAGAATTGGACAGCCACGTGCAAAAGAATGAAACTGGACTGCTATCTGTCACCATGTACCAACATTAATTCAAAATGGACCAAAGACTTAAGCATAAGACCTGACACAATAAACTGCATAGAAGAAAACATAGGCACTAAACTTATGGACCTTGCGTTCAAAGAGCATTTTATGAATTTGACTCCAATGGCAATAGAAGTAAAAGCTAAAATAAACAAATGGGACTATATGAAATTAAAAGCTTCCGCACAGCAAAAGAAACCATCAACAAAATAGAGGCAACCAACTGAATGGGAGAAGATTTTTGCAAACAGTGCCTCCGATAATGGGCTAATATCCAAAATATACAAAGAACTCATGAAGCTCAACAACAAAGAAAGCAAACAACCCAATTGAAAATTGGGCAGAGGACCTGAAGAGACATTTCTCTAAAGAGGACTTACAAATGTCAAATAGACATATGAAAAAATGCTCAACATCACTAATCATCAGAGAAATGCAAATAAAAACCACAATGAGATATCACCTCACCCCAGTCAGACTGGCTATCATCAACGAGACAAATAGTAACAAGTGTTGGAGAGGCTGTGGAGAAAAAGGAACCCTCATACACTGTTGGTGGGAGTGCAGACTGGTGCAGCCGCTATGGAAGGCAGTGTGGAGGTTCCTCAAAAAATCACGAATAGAATTACCATATGACCCAGCAATCCCCCTCCTGGGTTATCTACCCCCAAAATTTGAAAAAATTTACACATAAAGACACGTTGCTCCAATGTTCACTGCAGCTTGGTTTATGGTGGCCAAGACATGGAAACAACCAAAATGTCCTTCGATAGATGAATGGATAAATAAATTGTGGTATATATACACAGTGGAATACTATTCGGCGGTAAGAAAGATGAAATAGGACCATTTGTGACAACATGGATGGATCTTGAGAGTATAATGCTAAGCGAAATGAGTCAGACAGAAAAAGCAGAGAACCCTATGATTTCACTGATATGTGGTATATAAACCAAAAACAACAAAAGAACAAGACAAACAAATGAGAATCAAGAACTCATAGATACAGACAATAGTTTAGTGGTTACCAGAGGGTAAGGGGTTGAGGGGAGGGAGATGAGGGTAAGGGGGATCAAATATATGGTGATGGAAGGAGAACTGACTCTGGGTGGTGAACACACAATGGGATTTATAGATGATGTAATACAGAATTGTACACCTGAAATCTATGTTATTTCACTAAGAATTGTCACCCCAATAAATTTAAAAAATAAGATAAAATAAATAAAATAAAATTACATAGGTTTCAAGGGTTTTCATGAGTGCCTGTAAGTGACATTTCAGTCTCTTCCCGAAAGTCAAGGGGACATTAACCCCTCCACCGGGCCGTATGTCACTGTGTGGTACTCGTGACGTAAGTTGGGAACAAAGTCCTTTCACACAGGTTCAGGTAGAGTGAGTAGCACAGCTTTATTTTGGTACCAATGTCCCTCCAGAGGCCAATGCTCTCCTAAGCAGAGAAGATTATGCAGAATAGAATAGAATTTAATAATGAACCATGTCGCAGGGTCAATTGAGGTGGAGAAGGTCGCTGGTCCAGGAGAGACGGCAGGGCCCCGGACAGGTCTGAGGCAAGATGGTCTTGCAAGGAAGAACTTCAGAGAGTCCCGGAGTATTGTGGCTTGCACCCCACAGAGGACTGTCGGATTTCCCAGAGGAACATCGCAGTGGATCATTCCGGACTGTCTGGTTCAGAGCCTTGCAGAGGGTCTTTGCTCCCAGTCAGACCACTCATAGTATTGCTCTTGAACTCTGCTTTTGTCCTCTCTTCCTTGGACTTGTTTCCTCTTAGGTGAGAACCAGAAGTTGTTTTAGTGAACACGTTTACCACTCAATTTTGTTATGCTCAGTTTCACACATAAATATAATCATGCTGACTTACATGTTTATGCTCTAAACATAAACACGTTTACTTTCACTTTACTCTTATCAGTCTCACACATGTGCAGCCATAGTCCTGTCCCTACCAGTAAACAACTTGCTTTGCACACCTCAATCCGACATATGTGATACATTTTATATGCTCTATACAAGGGTACATTTCTGTATTACATCATCCATATATCACATTGTGTGATACCACCCAGAGTCACTTCTCCTTCCATCACCACATATTTGATCCTTTTACCCTCATCTACCACCCATCTCCCTGCTTACCCTCTGGTAACCACTAAACTATTGTCTGTGTCTATGAGTTTTTGTTCACTTGTCTGTCTTGTTCTTTGTTGCTTTCAGATCCCACATATCAGTGGAATCATATAGTTCTCGACTTTTTCTGTCTGACTTATTTTGCTTAGCATAATAATCTCAAGTTCCATCCATGTTGTCGCAAATGGCACTATTTCATCTTTTCTTATGGCAGAATAGCATTCCATTGTGTATGTACACCACAATTTCTTTATCCATTTATCTACCGAAGGACACTTTGGTTGTTTCCAGTGCTGCAATGAACATCGGAGCACCTATACCAATGGAATAGAATTGAAAACCCAGAAATAAACCCACATAAATATGGGGAGATGATTTTTGACAAAGAAGCCAAAAACGTGCAAAGGAGAAAAGACAGCCTCTTCGATAAATGATGCTGGGAGAGTTGGAAAGCCAGGTGCAAAAGAATGAAACTAGACTGTTATCTGTCACCATGTAGCAAAATTACTCAAAACGGATCAAAGACCTAAATATAAGATCTGAAACAGTAAATTGCATAGAAGAAAACATAGGTACTAAACTTATGGGCTTTGGGTTCAAAGAGCATTTTATGAATTTGACTCCAAAGGCAAGGGAAGTAAAAGCTAAAATAAATGAATGGGACTATAGCAAACTAAAGAGCCTCTGCACAGCAAAAGAAACCATTGGCAAAATAAAGAGGCAACCAACCAAATGGGAGAAGACTTTTGTAAACAACACCTCTGATAAGGGACTAATACCCAAAATACGTAAGGAACTCATACAACTCAACAACAAAAAAACAAACAATCCAATTAAAAAACGGGCGGAGGACCTGAATAGACATTTCTCCAAAAAGGACATACAGATGGCTAATAGACATATGAAAAAATACTCAACATCACTAATTATCACAGAAATGAAAATGAAAATCACAATGAGATGTCACGTCATGGCTTTTTTGCCTCGCCTCGCCTCGCCTCACCAACAGAGGGCTATGAAAAGATTTTTTAGTAGGAGTGGAATAGAGCAAAACTTATAGTGTAAAAACTTAATTTCTGATATTGTGGAAGGCAAAGTAAAGGAAAAAAGGGTCTGAAGGAATTTTTGTCTTATGTCTTAAATGCTCATTCTGAGGTGGGGCCTGTCATGCACAAGCCCCTTCTCCACAGATAGAGCTTGCAATAAATATTTTTGTTTCTTTGTTCTTAAATGTGTACAATCAGATATTTGTATATAAGTGAAAGAATATGAGTGAGCCTGAAAATAATGAGAGAGATATCAGAACTTGGGAACAAATCACAGGGAAATGAAATCTGCATCCTTTCGCATGGTTTTTTCTCCATGAACCCTGGGAGGCACTCACACAAGAGCTGGAGAATCCTAAGAAATGCTTCTCCTGGTGAAAAACGTGATGGGGAAGAGCGCCTCTGTAGAAGGAGCATTGAACTCCACTGGGACACTTTCTCTCTACCTCCTCTTTTGAATAGGAGCCTTGATCTGTGGGGCAGGGGAACCAAACACTTTGCTCTTAGAATACTAGTGAAAAGAGATTGCAGCTGGAGAAGAGAACAAGACAATCTATCCTTAGTTGAGGGGCAGGGAAGTACTTGAATTACTAAGAGGATCAGCATGCTGCCTTGAAGGATATGATATCTGGATAAGATTTAACAAAAAAATCAGCAGGTCAAAAATTTAAGGAAAAATAGTATCTTTCAGTCGTAAAGTATCTCCATTAAATATTATTTATCAAGGGGGAAAAAGGAACTTCTCAATGAAAAAACATGGTAGACATTACGTTAATAAAATGACCAAGTTTAACATAACCAGTAATAATACAGATTTACATCATGCCCTCCCTGAAATTGTGCAGTGAGAAGGGCGTGTCACCTCTCTGATAGTCATCTCAAAAACCCATAACTGTATTGTACTTATAAGGATATATCAGACAAAATCAAAATTGAGGAGCTGCCTATAAAATAGCTGAGAATTACGCTTAACATGTGTCAAAGTCTTGAAAGTCAAGGAAAATCTGAGGAACTATTACAGATTAGAGGAGAACTATGGCAATCAAAGATTGGATTGGACTGGATCTTGAAACAGAAAGACAACACTTTAGGGGAAACTGGTGAAATCCAAATAAAGTCTCGAGTTTAGAAAACAGTATTGTACCAATGTTTATTTCTTTTTTTTAATTGAAGTTTGTTTGGGTGACAATTGTTAGTAAAGTTACATGGATTTCAGGTGTACAATTCTGTATTACATCATCTATAAATTCCATTGTGTGTTCACCTTCCATCACCATATATTTGATCCCTTTTACCCTTATCTACCACTCCCCTCCCCCCTTACCCTCTGGTAAAATGTTTACTTCTTAATTTTGATCATGCTAACATTAGGAAATTCTAGCTAATGGAAATAAGGGCACTGTGTACTATTTTTGTAGCTCTTCTCTAAATCTAATATATTAAAATATTAGAAGCTATTTACATGTATAAATGTATGTCAAAATGTATGAATTTGAGGACACTAAGGAATCCAGGAAATACTGAAATGAGTTAGTATAAGTACCAAGAAAACCAGTAGAAGATCAGATTTTTGGAAAATGTGGTCCAGAGATAAAAATCAGATTCAATGGAATATATAATTATTGAGAGCTTAGAAAAATATTCCAGATGTAATAAATTCATGAAAGACAGATAATTCATTTAAATTTCATGACAGAACTTCCTTTTTGTGGGGCAGAGGAGTCACAGCAATGGACCTACAGAGTAGGGAATGGAATTCTAGCACCCTTCTTGGGTAGGGAGAGAACTCATGTACTTACCGACCGTCAGCCTCCTCCTGAGCCTTACAGGTGTCCTCATCTTAACGAAATGTGAAGTCAAGAGATTTGGCTCTGGTTTGTGGGATAGGAAATGCAGGTGTACGTATCTTGTTTGAATTTGCATAGTTGACAAATCAGAATAGTGATTCAATAAATTACCCAAAAGAGTAGATAGGGGATGTAAGGGAGATCATCCTCATCTATCATATGGGGAAGGCAATAGTTAAAATATAACATCAATTGCAGAATAACGTTTAGATACAGAAGCAGTATTTGGAGAATAAACATTAATCACCCAAAGAACTCAAAAAGAAAAACTGATGGAGGGCATGTGTTGGACTTGTACAGGAAGGGCAAGATTGAGACAGACACGTATAGTTAGTTCTTTATTGTAAACCTATGATCTTTTACCACATATTTGGAGATATTTTGTTTGCAATATATAGCAAGTAATCTGTTAGAACCATAAAATGATGGGTAAGACAAATAAGTGTGAATATGTTTTTCTTTACATTCTTTTGTGTGTTTATGAGTATATACACATGCATGTGTGGGTATCTATTTAAATGTCAGATACACACACATAGATAGATACGTACGTACATAGATACGTAGATATAGATAGGAAAGAATCATATGCATTCCATATTATAGGTTACCAAATGTAATGCTAAATCACCAAGAAAGATTTTTAGCAATAGAGGCAGACAGTGAAATAGCTCATTTCATAAGCTCTTATATAAGAAAAGACTGCTTTTCTAAGTTGAAGACAAACATTGCGGGGCATATTCCTTTACACTGAAAAATCCTCAGCTCTCAAATCTAGACCATATTTCAACCAAACTTTCCAAACCAATGTTATTACAACATGATTTATATAAAAGTCACTTGAGAATCACTTGTATTCTTTTGATAGGTTGGCTGGAAATGGAATGCACACAGTCAGGCAACTTAAGAAAGCTTTATTGTAAGAGAGCAACAGTATATTGGCTGTGCAAAAGATGGCTACAATCCGGACTGCATGTCTAAAGGAGACTTCCAGTCCTGAAGAGGGGATGAGGAGGTTTTTATAGGGGCTGTGCAGACAGGATAGCATTGTTTGAACATGAAATGTTGAATGACAGCAAGCTAGTAGCTCTTTTGTGGTATTTTTTGTTGTTACAAGCATGGCTCTGTTTGTGTAGGTCAGCCAACATGGCTCTGTCTGTAAGTCAAGGTCTCTGAGACCTAACATTAAATGAAGGTCTCTAACATTCAGAGACCTACCCTTCCAGACTTGTTTGTTATTAAAATGTAGAAAGGCCATCGTGTCTCTATTCTGTAGTTTCTTCAGGCTGAATGAAGGTGGAGAGAGGAGGGAGACATTGTGGAAGGGGCTGGTAATGTTGTTGTAGGTGAAGCATTTTATGGACAGCTCCATTCGTGCACACCTGGAGTAGGCTCTGCAGGAATTGGGTGAAAAGGTGGAAGAGGCAAAGACCAAAGGCTAGGACCATAAAAGATAATAGTTAAAGGCCCTATGAGGAGAACAAATCAAGAGCCACTCTTAGCTGTAAACTCGGATCGCCACTTGGTTCCTGAGGTGGTGTCTGTGATTCTGGGCCTGGCTGAGATCCTGTGGCAGGGAAGTCAGTGTCCTCACCTGTCAGGTGGGGATAACGGCTCCCTCTCAGGGTGGCTGTGAGATCAGTGAGGTGATGCAGGTCAGCTCCTGCCCCACAGGAGATGGTCCCTCACTCCCCCTCCCTCTTCCCTTCTCAGTCCTTTCTCTACCTCCATGGGCTGGAAGGATCTATGAGCAAATAGAAGGACTATTAGCAGATAGTCCTCTGGTGGCAGAATGCGCTCTCCTGTTGGTGTCCACACAGCCAGTCCCCTGAGTGCTGACTCTGGCATCTGTGCCAGCTTCGTCCACAGGGCAGCGCTCACCACAGCCCCTCCCTGGTCTTCAAACCCTGCTCATCTCCAAATTCAAGGCCCTTGTCTCAGCTCAGGCCAGAGCGCCTCTCACCGCTCTTCTCACGGGTCTCCCTGCTGCCGTCCTTCCCTCGTCCAGGGCAACCTGCACACTGGGACCAGCTCCATCTTTCTAACTAAGGTGGGGTCTAACCCCGTCACTTCCTGTGCCTACAACCACCAGCAGCTTCACTGGGGCTGGAGAGGAAAGTCTCTGTCATCAGCACAGTGTTGCGACTTTATCAGGCCTCATGTTCTTCTCCTGGTCTCATTTCCTATCATAACACCCCAGTTCACTCACCAGGTACCCCCAGCTGTCACCATTAACCTGTCTGGTGCGGGCTTTGACAGACAGAGGTGTCAGCACTGAGACTGGGCCTGAAAGCAGGAATCTGAATAAAATACAGACTTCAGTGAACAGTCATGCATCAACATGTGTACGTTGATTGTAACAATTCTGGAAAGAGAGGAGAAAGTAAAACTAAAGTTAAGATACACCTATTGCGTCGAAATGGGTGATTTCCATGAACAAAATGGACCCTAAAATAAGGAAAATACTAAGCAATGATCCATCCAGGACCTCATCTTCCCACTTATTCTCGTCACATTGCTCTGGAGTTCCCTCTCCTGGGACAGGGAAGGAAAGGGGACAAAGCAGTTTGGAAGTTCCCCTGAGATCGATCCCTACCCAGTGTCCTCATATCCTGCACCCAGGAAGTCTTGATTTTGATATGTCAGGTAGGACTGGAAGCCACTGAGTTCCCTGGAAGCTGAGGTGCTGGACTGGGGCCAGAGAACAGATGCTGGGTCAGGAAAGCAACAGATTCCACATCACTGAGCCCTAACCCTAACCCCAAACCAAACACCTAACCTGTAAAACCTAAACACTAAACCCTTAGCCCTAAGCCTAAATCTAAACCTTAACATAAACGTAAAACCTTACAACCATAAACCATAACCAACAGCATAAACCGTAACCTAAACCCTCAACGTAATACTAAACTATCTCCAGAAACCACAAACTATGAACCATATCCATAAACCGTGACTATAAACTATAACCAAAAACACATAGCCATACACCATACATGTAATCCATAATCAATCTCATAAACCATGTAACATACATGTAGCCATAAACAATACACATAAACCATAACCAAACTGTAACCCACAATCTTCACTTTAACCCCTGACTCAGCACCACACTGCCCCTCAGCCCCAACCCTAGCCCTGTGGGGACACTACTAGCCCCTAACCAGTCAAATCAGAAGTAGGTCACAAAAACAGAAGACACAGATCTATGTCCCTTATAGAGTTGTAGTGATGTTCTCTATGTGAAAGGAAGAACTGAAACTGTCTATGCACAGATGACAAGTCGCATCTGAAATACATAACTTCCAAAAGAATCAACAAAAAAATTATTATTACTGTAAAGTAATTCAACGTTAAATGACAAAATATCAATACACAGGAATCTGTTATATTTGTATACGCTAGCAAGGAGTAATCTAAAAAAGAATTTAAGAACACAATTCCATTTTAAATCACATCAACGTTGATAAAATACTTAGGAATAGTGCAAGGCTTCTACACTGAAAATTACAAAACATAATGTCTTTGTTTGCTGAAAGAAATTAAAGGAAACTACCTACATAAACGTGAGGCCATCTCATGGTGATGGAAATTGTTAGGATGGCAACAGAACAGATGCGATGTAAGGATTCAGTGTCATTCCTGTGAAAAGGCCCCAAGGCCTTTGTGGAAAAACGTGCAAGCTGATCCTAATATTCACAGCAAATTTCCAGGGAAGAAAAGAGCCATAAGGATCTTCAAAAACAAAATCAGGTTGGAGGCTCACCCTTCCCAAATGTAATTCGTAATTAGTACAAAGCCACAGTAAGGAAAACATGGTGACACTGGCATAGAGATATACATAGAGATCAATGGAATTGTATTGAGGACCCAGAAATAAACCCGTCGGTCTAAATCAGTAGATTATTTTTGAACATACACATGAAATTTATCATTGTCATTTACAACTTTAATTTATAAAACACAGAAATACGCTTTTTTTCTATTTTTTCTGTTCCTTTTTTTTTTTGCTAAGGAGGGCGCAGCTCACAGTGGCCCATGGGGGATTTAACCAGCAACCTCGGTGTTAGCAGCACCATGCTCTAACCAAGTGAGCTAACAGGCCACCCTCAGAAAGACATTTTTAAAAGTGCTCTATGACTGGAATTTAAACGCTACAAATATTAGTTTTGTGAGTGTAATTTGTATAAATTACAATCCGATAATTGGAGATTTCTTTTCAGTATGGTTACTATATAAATGAAATAAATGGCAAAAGGACTGAATAGCAATATTTTGTTATCTATGTATTATCAGATACTTTAGGACCTAAACCAAGATTCTGAGTATTCAGACTTCATTTACTGTGTTTCATCTTTAAATACTTCCCTACCTGTATTCTGAGTCAAGTCACTTGATGAAAGGGTGTGACTTGGGATAGCATTTTGTTTCATACCAAAACTTTTCCTATCTACAGTCACCACCTTCAAGGAATTAACATTACAAGGCCAAAGTAATCTGCTGGGTCCCTTTTTCGAACAGTTTGCAAAAAATTGTGGCAACACCCTCGAAAGCCAAACAGATACCCCCAAAATGGGACAATCACGCACGGTCCTGTAAAGTATGTTAAGTTTTCCCCCATCTAAAAGTTAAGCTATAAAATATATGAACTACAGTTGACTTGGTTTCAGGAGAAGCACATCTGAGGATTTACGTTAGTGTTCTCGTCTTCAGGCATTACCAGGGAGTCTGTAGGCCACCATGCGATTTACTCTGGATAATGGCAGTGAGGCAGGAAGGCAGACGTGCTCACAATTGGTGATCAACTATAGTCCTGACTCTTCCCATTTTTCAGGCACAACCTAATATTTGTATAAATCAGTAGATCAAATGAACAAGAAACTTCCAATAGTGGCAGGAATGTCACTGTAGCTGTGATCTGTCTGAACACAGAACGAGTTTCATTTTGGAGACCTTTCTGAGCCTTTTCTCTGAGTGGACTGTCATTTTTGGCAGTCTTGTCACAATCAATATCAATTATCATCTTTTAAGGACCTCACCCCTTTCAATATTTGAGAGGACTGCCACCAGTTTCTGAACTAAAACTTTCTGTAATGAAATGTCCAGTTGTCCCACCACATGATTTAGGTATTTCATGCGTTCAGGATGAGTAGTTACAGGCGAGGTGAGGCCACGTTTCGGCGTTCGGCGTCGGAGTCAAGGTTTCAGGTGGATGTATGCACGCATGTTATATCCTACCATGCTGTTGGCGTCAAATAGAAACTCAGCCGCAGTTGTACTGCTCCCATGCAGGAAGGTGGTCACAGGGCCATGTCCAGACCCACAAAGGCCAGACACCCTGACATTGGGGAAAGAAGGGTTTTCCAACAAATGGTACTGGGCAAATGACCATCCAAATGAAGAGAAATGAAATTGGACCCCAACCTCACACCACACACAAAACTTAAAATACATGAAGGGCTTAAATACAGGCAGTAAAAGTATAAACTCTCAAACAAAACGTGGAGATACATTGTCACGACCTTGGATTAGCGATGGTTTCTTAGATATGACAGCACATACAACAAAAAAAAGATAAATTAGACTTCCTCAAAATTAAAAACATACATGCATCAAAATAAGCAATCCAGAAAGCGAAAAGACACGCCATAAAATGGAACCAAATACGTACGCATTATATATCTGATAATAGTCTGCTATCCAGGAGACAAAGAACTTTTACAACTCAAGAACAAAAAAAGAAAATGACTAACATTTTAAAATAGAATTGAATAGAACCTTGTCCAGAGGAGACCTGCAAAGTGTCAACAAGCACAGTAAGATGTTCCACATCCTCAGTCCTGATGCAAATGCAAATGAAAACCACATGTGATACCCCCTCACATAGTACCAGAAGGGCTATAATCCAGAAACTAAAACTAACAAACAGCAGCAACAATGTAGAAAAATTAGAACCCTTAAACATTGAAGGTGAAAAATTACAATGGTGTGGCTTCTGCATACAACACTTGGAAATTTCCACCCCACAAAAAAATGCCCATGTGGCTCAACAGACCCACTTCTAGAAATATACCCCCAAAATTGAAAACAGTTGTTAAAGGTGGATACATGAATCCACAGAAGCGCTCTTCACAATAGCAGAGACTTAAACAATTCAAATGTCCATCTTAATCAGCAGTGGAAACTAAGTGACCAATCCTGCAGCTACACCAGGATTCTTTAGCTTGATGCAATTATGAACATATTTCATAACTTCTAGAAATATGTTTCCTCTTAGCACAAAAATTCTAACGTGGCAGAAGACATGTTTACTAATACACCCAAAAATATTTAGTTCATCTACAATAAATAGCAAAAAAGGTGATAAATCAATGTTCAGTACTTAGTGTTTCATTATTCTGCTACTTGGAAATGCTCTAGACATTCAATAATGATGCATCATTTAATCTATAGGATAAAACTTTATCATTTCCAATTACCAAAGACACCTGGAAAATCTTTTCCATGTATATATACAATGTAATTATCACCTAAAAGTTTACCTTTTATTTTAATTGTACCTATTTGATATAGTAGTTAAAACTTTGAGATTTCAAAGTCAGTAATGACCAAAGCTATTTTCTTGACATATTTTTAACAGATAACTAATTTTTATAAACCCAGTTAGAAAAAATTGTATTTTGTGCTGATAATTTTCAAACGCATGACTGTGTAATCAAACCAAACTAAAACCAGCTTTAACATCAACTATTTCACCAGATCATAAAGTATTTCTGTTTGTTTGTATTTTATTTCTTACTTTATATAATCATTTAACTTGTTCAAGCCAATCAAATATCACAAACTGGTAACACCGTACGGAGCTACAAAACGTCTTACCACACACAAACACAAACTGGTTTCACACAGAGATCACAAATTAACAGAGTTAGTAACAACTATAGAGAACACACACGATGTTTTACCAAGAAAACAGCTGGTTGTCACAAGAGTTCTATAACACAATGTAAATTTATAAGTTTTCCCCATTCCAAGGACCCATCGTCTTGATGTGGACAGTGAGGTCTAAATAGTGAGACACCAAGCAGCCTCTTTACTGCTCAGGCCAGGAAGCCAGAGGCCCCTCCACACCGAGTGCAGAGGAAGCAGCCCTCCCAGAGCCAAAGGGTCACCCCCAAAGACAGTCAGAGAAAGCACAGACCTTCATCACATAGGCAGTAGGGATGGTGGGGTGGACAGAGTGTCTCAGGTCTCCCACAAAATGTGAGGCACCTCCAGCCCCAAACCCACTAATCTGTGGCCCCGAGCAGGTGCTACTAGACCGGGATCTGACCAGCACTAAAGGGTAAGGAAGGCTGGGGGAGACAGATGCCCCTTATGGGCAGAGGCCCCTCAGAACACAGTCCCCTGGGAGCTGGCACAGCCAGGCAGAGGTGCACTGGGAACCCCAGCTTATCTCACTGGCCACCAGGTGCAATGGAGTAAGTGCACCTGGCCGAAGGTGGGGACCAAAGAGGATTAGCTTCCTTGGTCACAAAGCCAAGCTCCCAGGACTCAGAACAAGAAGGAAAGAAAAACCTAAAGAGACTTTTAGAGAGGGACCCACAGCAAAGTTTGTCTCTGCAGACACGGGTCTGGAGAGAAACACTTAACTCCCCAGCCAGTGGGGTCGGCTCCAATGACAGTCTTACTGGAGCCTGTGCCTGTGTTCTGTCCCCATGGTAGTTCCTTCTTAGGGCAAAGGATACGCAAGACACAGACACAAGAAACAAAGAACATCTCTGGGAGGAAAGAATAAAGAACATCTCAGGGAGGAAAGAATACAGAAAACCCTCGAGTCTCTAGGTGCAGGAAGTAGCTGCACAGATACTTTTTCTGCCTACCTAAATTCAGAAAGCAGACAAAGGCCTCGCACCCCTGCTATCTTCTGTCCAACTGCTGACAGAGACCAGGAATTGTAATCTATGAGCACCTAGAATTCACACACACACACAAAAATTCCAAAGACAGTGAGGAGAAATCAGGTAAATATGACATTTTAGACAAAGGTGGCAGTTGGCTCTTAGGCTTTAGACGTAAAAATGGGAGATTTACAGGTAATTCAGGAAAAGCTAAACACACATGGCAGGTAAAGTGTTGTGAGGCTCCTGCATGGAGTCTTCCTGTCTACTGCTAAGGGGATTGTGCTCAGGGTTTTATTTGTGCTTCATAGTCTTTAAGGAGGCTGGGAAAGGGGAGCCAGGCTGGAAAGGGGAGGCTTGTATTGTTAAAACTGCCCCTTTGAAATTTTTATTTTATTTACCTCAGCGGGCCTGGGACAGTTGTGGGCTCTGTTTCCATTTCAGATCTACTCAGCAGAGGGTCCAGGGTGATGCTGAGACTTTCTCACGTCTATCGGACTGAAAAATCAGCTTCCATTTTTCTCAGGTTTCTGATTGGTTATTAAATCCTTTCAAGCCAGTTTCAACATACCAGTTCTCAAAATCTTAAATCTCCGTAAAGATTTTTAACACTTACACATCTCTTGATTTTCTCTTCTGCGTATTTTAAATCTAATGTTGACATTAGCATCTATTAAGACCCAAGAAGCTGAAGAACTAATTCAAAATCTTAAGAATAGTTAAATTTCCTTGTATCCGTTAGTATTAAACATGTGGTCTATCTCTAGGGTCCAAAAAAACAGCTTTGTTATGAGAGTTCTCTAACACATTTTCCAATTTAGAAGTTTTTCCAATTCAAAGGATCCATACTCTGGCCACTGATGGTAGGATTTTAATAGCTACTCAAACCAAAAAGCCTTTTGACAGCTTGACCAAGGAAGACAAAGGCTTTCTGTCACTGTGGTATTTCCTTGTCAGGACCAACGACACAAGAGACACAGAGACACAAAAAATGACCATCTCTGGAAGGGAAGGCGGGAAGGGAGGGTCAGGGTTGGAGATTAGGGTCCAGGGTCCCTGGTAAGGTGTCCTAGTCAGGCCCTGGTGTCTGGCTATGTGGGACAATGGTCCATTTAGAGGTCTGGATCTGGGGTCCATGGTCCAGCTCTGGTGTCTTCTCTTATCTGAACACACAGGTGAGTACACATGTGAGTACTTTCGCCAAACTGGTTTCCCACGCACATTTCCTCCAGGCCCTATTGAAGTGGTCACTTCATTAAAGAAAACCTGTGGACATATCCCCTCATGAGAGGGAAGAGAAAAAATAAACATGTGGGATTACATCAAACTAAAGAGTGTTTTCACAGCAAAGGAAACCATCAATAAAACAAAAAGGGATCCCAATGAATGGGAAAAGGTATCTGCCAATGATATATCTGATAAGGGGTTAATGTCGCAAATTTATAAAAAACACACTCAACTCAACTCCAAAAAAACAAACTACCCAATTAAAAAATGGGCAGAGGACTTGAAGAGATATTTTTCTAAAAAGGGCATACAGATGGCAAACAGACATATGAAGAAATGCTCAACCTCACTAACCATCAGAGAAATGCAAATAAAAACCACAATGAGATACCACCTCACCCCAGTCAAAATGGCTATCATCAATAAATCAACAAACAACAAGTGCTGGCGCGGATGTGGAGAAAAGGGAACGCTTGTGCACTGTTGGTGGGATTGCAGATTGGTGCAGCCACTATGGAAAACAGTATGGAGGTATCTCAAAAATCTGAAAATGGAACTACCCTATGATCCAGTAATTCCACTCTTAGGTATCTATCCGGAGAAATCCAAAACTCCAATTCAAAAATCTTTATGCACTCCTATGCTTATTGCAGCACTAAGCACAATAGCCAAGACATGGAAACATCTGAAATTCCCATCGGTAGATGACTGGATTAAGAAACTGTGGTACATTTATACAATGGAGTATTGCGCAGCCATAAAGAAGAAAGAAATCTTACCATTTGCAACAACAGGAATGGACCTAGAGAACATTATGTTAAGTGAAATAAGTCAGACAGAGAAAGACAAATACCATATGATCTCACTTATATGCAGAATCTAAAGAAAAGAATGAGTGAATGAACTAATCAGAAACAGTTTTGGGGACAAAGAGGAAAAACTGAGGGTTGCTAGATGGGTGGGGGGGGGATAAGGGGGAAGGTGAGGGGATTAGAAAACAGTCGGTAACCACAAGATGGCCACGGGGTTTTGAAAATTGATTTGGGGAACGTAATCAATAATGTTGTAAAGATTTTGTAGGGTATCCGATGGACACGTGTCCCATTTGGGAGACCACCTCAGGGATGATGTGGATGCCTGATCACTGCACTGTACACCTGAAGCTGAACAATAATGAATGCCAACTCTAATTTTATATATATAGATATGTGTATATATGTATGTATATACTTACAAGTGGAGTACAGCATTAGGAATCGAGACAGTGGAAATGTAATGGCTGTGTGCGATGTCAGAGGGGTAGTGGATGGGGGGAGAAGGGTTCATACAGTGTGAGGGATATAAATGATAAATGTCTAAGTATTACTTTGTCTTGTGCACCTGAAACTAATAAAAATATATTTGATAACTAGGATACTTCACTAATTTTGGCAAACCTACATGACCTAGTTCTTCAAAATCAACAAGATTCTTCTCTCCTGAAAGAACTCTCCCTCACAGTCTCAAATAGATAGGCAGTCCTTAAGACAAATAACTAATTTATAACTGTTTCTAAAACCACATAGTGAGTCCATTTCCGTCACTATTCATTGCCATTGGTACAGCAAGAAGAGAGGGGCTCATATACACTATGTTTTCTTTGATAGTGAAAAGGGGAAAAAATTCCTGAGTCTTCAAGAGGGGAAAGATCAATTCTTAGCCTCCCAAATCCACAAAGATGATGGGAACTTTGGTGCCATTATAATTTTGATTGAGCAATGTTGAACGAGGTTTTAACTGTTTTTTGAAATAGGGAGATTTTCTAAACTAACCGAAAATGAACGTCTTGCACACTACATATTTTTATTTCTGAACTGTAAGCTGCAAGCCCGATGGAATCAATATACCCTAATTTCCTACATCCTCATACAAATTAATATTTTACTAATATTTATCAATAATAGAACCATATATTTTATTTTAGGTTTTAGTAAAAATAACTTGTATTTTCACAAGAGATATATTTTAATTTCATTTGGAAAAAAAAAGAAAACCTGTGAGTCTCTACTCTCGAGAAGCTAGGTTCACAAATATATTTTCCTGCCAGTCTACTTGTAGAGGAGGGGAAAAGGACGTGCAGTACTTCTAAATTCTCTCAAACCCTGCATAAATACATACACCAGAAAGGCTCACAGCATGAACAAAAACACCGCTTACCTCTGGCGGCAGACGTCCTTGCCAGCTGCGGTGGTTGCCAGGAGCCAGCAGTGCCCTGGCCATTAATTCTCCTTGCAGGCTTCCCCAATACTGTGGGAGCTTCACAATTATTTGTTTTGCTCTGACCCAGTAAGTGTGTTATTGGAGAGCAGGTCAGTCATCACAGGAAGGCATTCCAGGATGTAGGAACAACTCGTGAGCAAAGGCAAGCAGGAGGAGGATTTGTTTTTAAAAAGAAAATATATCCCCAAAATGCAGGAGTGCACAGGCACAGGAGGAGAGCGACTGTGCTGAAACAAACAAAATTTAGGATTATATTTTAATGAGGGTGGGAAACAATCAGGAGTGGAGTCACAGGTGGAGCCTAGGGCGTTTCCAGGGCGTTCCCAGGGTGTGTCTCTGCTGATCACTCCCTCCCATCAGGAAGAGGGATTTCCTTGTGGGAACTGTCCTGAGGACACAGGGGTGGAGATTTTTCCCAGCCTGCAATGCTAATAGTGTTATAACCCTTTACAATTAGCTGTAGCTGTAGCATTTCTGAGGAGTGATCTCATCTCCCTTTTCTTTGTTTCACAAATCATCTTCCTTCCTTTCCTTCTGTCTGTCCCTGAGGCACTGTTCTCTCTGTCCAGAAGAACAACTTCTTCTAGCTGAGCTAATCATCAAATTAAGAATCGGGTTAATAAGATAAAATTGAATTTTAACCTACGTGCATGGGGAATTCACGTATGCCAGTCGTCTAAAAGTACAACAGCTGCAATTACGTACAGTTCATAATACTTGATAGTAATAAATGATCATGTCCATGGTTAGTGTATTGATTTCAACTTTATCCTTATTTTTATGCTAGTTGGGCCTTTATGCACCTTACTTTAGTAAACGTGTACTTGTTTGAAAGGTCTTATAAACTGAATGAACGCCCACTAATGTGAGATATAAGTCATTCCACTCAGCAAGGTAATTTTTTCAGGGGATATTGTTACGGAACTCTTTTTCATCGCACTGTAGTTACATGAATATCAGATGTAATGACACGTACAACCTAAATAAGACAGGATAACCGAGAATGTACACGTTGTAAAAATACACATATTTCCCAAGTTAGCCCTGTGGACAGATAGGTGTTGTGGCGTGGAATTTACAAAAGGTGAAAGCATTCACAGACTCTACAAAGGAAGCTTTTATGACAGTTAGGGCAGAGAGAGAATGCCCATGGCAGTGTCCAACAATGACGGCTGCCTCTAGTAAGAAAGAGAGAAACACGGGGGGTTGGGGGTGAGGGGGAGTCGCCGGCGCAGAGTCCAGTGTCTGAGGGTGGACAGCTGCACCTAACTTCGGGTTAGCTTTTTCTTACGTAGGAAAGGAGGAGTCGGTCAGGCTGGTTTGAGGGCTGACATCCTTCCTGGGGTCTGGTCTGTTTGAAGACAAAGTTATGTCCGGACTCCAAACTAGGAGTTAGCCATAGCGGCCTGGGACTCGAATGCATCACCAGTAAAAATGTGCAAGAAGTTGTAAATTGGATTCCAGTGTCCGGGTGCCTGGGGATTACGAAATTGCTCTTTCCCAGGTTAGGATGTTAGTTCACAAGGTATGGGTTTACTTGAGAAAGGGAACAAACAGTTAATCATTGAGGGGAGAAACAAAGAGAAAACAGCTGAATATCAGGGTGGATCAATAACTGGGTTTAATTACAGGTGGCTGGATAGCGAGCTCTGCGATGAGTCACACTGCAAACGAGCTAAGTCTAAGTGTGCTATTGATTCCCCGAATCTCACCCTTACAATAGAGGCATGCAGTGGGAGGAGTGGGCGATGCGATGTTTGCAGACCCAGGCCCCATATGCAGTAACACTGCCTCGTCCTCTCATTATAGTAAATAAGTTCCAGGCACTGCTGCCAGTGTCCCACACACAACTCAGTGCACAGGGGGCCGCTGCCACTTCCCTGGAGGTGGAAGAAGACAGACAAACAAGGGTTGGGAGTTGGGGAGGAGGGGGGACGGACGCACAGCATGAGACACCGACTGGGACAGACGCACTGAGGCTGAGTTGAAGTGGCAGCTTCCCCACCGGAGTGCGGTGGTGCCCCAGGCTGGGCTCCGTTACGGAGGCAGTGCCCGGGCGCTGGCAGTCACCGTGGGACCCCTGGGAAGGCCTCCAGGGTCCGCGGATTGCCGCAGGGCTCCGAGCCCCGCCTGGGGTCCCACTAGCGGGAGGAGAGGAGCGGCTCCAGGCACCCTCCTAGTGTTTGTGGTGTGCATGCCCGCCTGCCTGCTTTTCCCCTGTGGTGGTCTTTCCTGGAGCCCGAGGGCAGGTGCGCTCTCTACTCCAGCCATTTTGTCCTGGGTCTTTTGGTGCTGGGGGCGGGGCCACCGAGGCGGGCGGGAACGGACAGCGCCTGGTGCTCCTGGGAGATGAAAGCGGGGCGGGGAGGGGTCCCGGTGCCGGCTATCAGAGACGGAGCTATTAGGTGGGGTGGGGCGGGTGGCCTTCCCCTTGGTCCGGTGTCGGGCGACACCCTGAGTCTCTGTCTCAGGGCCCAGGTGCAGGCAGAGCGATGGTCGTCCCCGGGGCTCGGTCCCGAGGTGCCAAACACCAGCACTTCCTTGTCTGGAGAAAGCCGCCCAAGGCAGGTGCAGGTCTGCGCCTGCAGGCAGACCTGGGCTTGGGCGTTGGGGGCGGGGCGAACGGCTGCTGGCAAAAGGCTTGCGGGAGGGAAGGGGACAAAGAAGGGGGTTCCGTGAGGGGGAGCCCGGGCTGAAGGTCCTGACGTGAGGCCGGGACAGCGAGATTGTAGTGCCCTGTGGCGCCACCCATTCCTCTCCCCCTGCCCTCCAGCCCCTAAAGCACCACCCCTGGCGTGGGTTTATTAGGCGGGCTGGGCCACTCCCGGAGGATGAGGGGCGGGGCGGCCGCAAGAGGAGTCGCGGGTCAAAGCCTAGGGCTCCCGGTATTCCCGGGCGGTCCCCCATCCAAGTACTAACCAGGCCCGACCCTCCTTAGCTTCCCAGATCAAAGGAGGTAGGGCGCGTTCAAGCTACTGTGGCCATAGACATGGGAGCAGGCTCTGGGCGCCACAAGAGCAGCGGACCGGCCTGCGTGGTGAGCGCGAACCACGCTGCTGGGCTGCTCCAGTCCGGAGCATCTCCCCGCTGGCCGGCTCCGCCAGGGCCCCGCCTCTTGCCTGCTCCCCGCCTCCTCAAAACGCCGCCTGGGTGGACTGCCTTTGGCTCCTTGCCAGCAGCGAGGCCCCTTCGCGCCATCCGTGGCTCCACGGGGCCGCTACCACTTCCCTGGAGGTGGAAGAAGACAGACAAAGAAGGGTTGGGAGTTGGGGAGGAGGGGGGACGGACGCACAGCATGGGACACCGACTGGGACAGACGCACTAGGTCTGAGTTGAAGTGGCAGCCTCCCCAGCAGACTGCGGTGGTGCCCGGTGCTGGCCTCCGTTATAAAGGCAGTGCCCGGGCGCTGGCAGTCACCGTGGGACCCAGGGGCAGGCCTACAGGGTCCGCGGATTGCCACCGGGCTCCGAGCCCCGCCTGAGGTCCCGCATGCGGGAGGAGAGGAGCAGCCCCAGGCACCCTCCGTGTGTGGGTTGTGTGCATGCCCGCCTGCCTGCTTTTCCCCTGTGGTGGTCTCTCCTGGAGCCCAAGGGCACGTGAACTTTCTACTCCTGCCATTTTGTCCTGGCTCTTTTGGTGCTGGGGGCGGGGCCACGGAGGTCTGGGGGAAGGGAGCGCTCCTGGTGCTCCTGGGAGATGAAAGGGGGGCGGGGAGGCCTCGCGGTGCCGGCCAGCGAAGACACAGCTATCCGTTGGAGTCGGGCGGGTGGCCTTCCCCTTGGTCCTCTGTCCGGCGACACCCCGAGTCTCTGTCTCAGGGCCCAGGTGCAGGCAGAGCGATGGTCGTCCCCTGGGCTCGGTCCCGAGGTGCCAAGCACCAGCACGTCCCTGGCTGGAGTAAGCCGCCCGAGGTCGCTACAGGCCTGCGCCTGCAGGCAGACCCGGACTTGCGCGTTGGGGGCGGGGCGAACGGCTGCTGGCTGAAGGCTTGAGGGAGGGAAGGGGACTAAGAAGGGTGTGCGGGAGGGGGGGGGGTCGCGGTGTTGGCCAGCAGAGACGCAGCTATCCGCTGGGGTGGGGCGGGTGGCCTTCCCCTTGGTCCGGTGTCGGGCGACACCGCGAGTCTCTGTCTCAGGGCCCAGGTGCAGGCAGAGCGATGGTCGTCCCCTGGGCTGGGTCCCGAGGTGACAAACACCAGCACGTCCTTGTCTGGAGAAAGCCGCCCAAGGCAGGTGCAGGTCTGCGCCTGCAGGCAGACCCGGGCTTGGGCGTAGGGGGCGGGGCGAACGGCTGCTGGCTGAAGGCTTGCGGGAGGGAAGGGGACTAAGAAGGGGGTTGCGTGAGGGGGAACCCGGGCCGAAGGTCCTGGCGTGAGGCCCGGGCAGCGAGATTGTAGTGCCAGGTGGCGCCAGCCATGCTTCTCCCCGTGCCCTCCAGCCCCCCTAGCGCCACCCCTGGCGTGAGTTTATTAGGCGGGCTGGGCCACTCCCGGAGGACGAGGGGCGGGGCGGCCGCAAAAGGAGTGGCGGGCCGAAGCCTAGGGCACCCGGTATTCCCGGGCGATGCCCCATCCTAGTACTATCCAGGCCCGACCCTGCTTAGCTTCGCAGATCAAAGGAGGTAGGGCGCCTTCAAGCTGCTGTGGCCATAGACGCTGGGAGCAGGCCCCCAGCGCCACAAAGCAGCAGACCGGCCTGCGTGGTGAGCGAGAACCAGGCTGCCGGGCTGCTCCCGTCCGGAGCATCTCCCCGCTGGCCAGCTCCGCCAGGGCCCCGTCTCCCGCCTGCTCCCCGCCTCCTCAGGAAGCCGCGGGCGTGGGCACCGGGTTACTCTTTGCTCGCAGTGAGGCCCCTTCGCGCCACCGGTGGCTCCACGGGGCCTCTGCCACTTCCCTGGCGGTGACAGAAGCCAGAGAGACAGCGGTTGGGAGTGGGAGGGGGGAGGAAGGAGGGACACACAGGCTGTGTCACGGAATGGGACCGACGCACGGGGGCAGTGTTGAAGGGACAGCTCCTCCACCGGCAGACGGTCGCGCCCGGGGCAGGGCTCCGTTAAAGATGTAGAGCCGGCGGGAGGTGTGGGGGCGGGCAGTCACCGTGGGACCCCGGGGCAGGCCTCCAGGCTCTGCGGAGTGCCGGTGGGGTTCGAGTCTCGCCCGGGGTTTGGCACGCGAAAGGAGAGGCTCTGGTCCAGGCACCTTATACCTGTGGGTTTTGGGCCTGCCTGCCTGCCTGCTTTTCCCTGTGGTGGTCTCTCCTGGAGGCCCGGGCAGACGGCCGTGCGCGTGCAATTGTGGCACTCCCTCCCTCCGCTGCTTTGGCCGGGCTCTTTGTGGCTGTGCGCCGGGGGCCGGAGCGGCCGGCCGGCGGGAACCAAGAGCACACGGCTCTCCTGGGAGAAAGAAGGGCGCTGGGGGAGGAGCCGCGGTGCCTGCCCGCGGAGACGGAGTCCTCTGGTGGGGTGGGGCGGCTGGGCGTCCCCTCGGCTTGCTGTCCTGGGACAACCAGTCCCTCTGTCTCCGGGACCGGGTGCAGGCAGTGGGACGGTCACACCTCTGCCAAGGACACCGAGGTGCCAAGAGCCGCACTGCCTTGGCAGGAGAAAGCCGCCCGAGGCCGTTTGGAGGCAGGCGCCGGCATGCAGCCCTGGGCTTGGGCTTTGGGGGCGGGGTCGTGGGCGCGGCGAAAGTCTGCGGGTTGACAGCATGCGCTTGCGGGGGAAAAAAGAAGCTATAGAAGGGGCCGTGGGGGGAGACCTGGCCCAGGCGCCTGGCGTGAGGCCGGGTCTGCGAGGCTCTAGGTCTCGGCGGTGGCCCGGACCCCACCCTCCCACTACCCACACCCCCCACCCCGCCCAGCCCCGCTGGCCAGGGGTCCTGTGGCGGGGTTGGCGGCTGCAGAGGGTCCAAGAGCATGGCGGCCGCAAAAGCAGTGGCGGGCAAAAGCCTAGTGCACCCGGTATTCCCAGGCGGTCTCCCATTAAAGTACTAACCAGGTCCGACCCTGCTTAGCTTCTGAGATCAGAGGAGATCCGGCGCGTGCAGGGTGGTATGGCCGTAGACGCTGGGACCGGGCTCGCGGCGCCCCAAGAGCAGCTGCCTGGCCTTCATGGTGAGCACGCGCCAGGTTGTTGGGCCGCTCCGGTCGCGAGCCTCTCCCCAACTGCCGGCTGCAGCAGCGCCGCGCCTCCCGCCTGCTCCCCGCCTCCTCAGGACGCCGCGGGCGTGGGCAGCGGGTTACTCTTTACCCGCAGTGAGGCCCCTTCGCGCCACCCGTGGCTCCACGGGGCTTCTGCCACTTCCCTGACGGTGACAGAAGCCAGAGAGACAGCAGTTGGGAGTGGGGGGGGGAGGAAAAAGGGACACACAGGCTGTGTCACGGAATGGGACCGACGCACGGGGGCAGTGTTGAAGCGACAGCTCCTCCACCGGCGGAAGGTCGCGCCCGGGGCTGGGCTCCGTTAAGGATGTAGAGGGGGGGGGCGGGCAGTCACCGTGGGACCACGGGGCAGGCCTCCAGGGTCTGCGGAGTGCCGGTGGGGTCCGAATCCGCCCGGGGTTTGTCACGCGAAAGGAGAGGCTCTGGCCCAGGCACCCTACTCCTGTGGGTTTTGGGCCTGCCTACCTGCCTGCTTTTCCCCTGTGGTGGTCTCTCCTGGAGGCCCGGGGAGACGGCCGCGCGCGTGCAGTTGTGGCGCTCCCTCCCTCTGCTGGTATGGCCGGGCTCCTTTGTGGCTGTGCGCCGGGGACCGCAGCGGCCGGCGAGGGGGAACCGAGCGCACACAGCTCTCCTGGGAGAAGGAAGGGCGCTGGGGGAGGGGCCGCGGTGCCTGCCGGTGGAGACGGAGTCCTCCGGTGGGGTGGGGCGGCTGGGCGTCCCCTCGGCTTGCTGTCCTAGGACAACCAGTCCCTCTGTCTCCGGGCCCGGGTGCAGGCAGTGGGACGGTCACCCATCTGCCAAGGACACCGAGGTGCCAAGGAGCCGCACTGCCTTGGCAGGAGAAAGCCGCCCGAGGCCGTTTGGAGGCCTGCGCGGGCAGGCAGCCCTGGGGTCGTGGGCGCGGCGAAGGTCTGCGGGTTGACAGCATGCGCTTGCGGGGGGGAAAAAAGAGGCTATAGAAGGGGCTGTGGGGGGAGACCTGGCCCAGGCGCCTGGCGTGAGTCCGGGTCTGCGAGGCTGTAGGTCTCGGCGGCGGCACGGACCCCACCCTCCCACTACCCTACCCCCCCACCCCGCCCAGCCCCGCTGGCCAGGGGTCCTGTGGCGGGGTTGGCGGCTGCAGAGGGTCCTGGGGCATGGCGGACGCAAAAGCAGTGGCGGGCAAAAGCCTAGTGCACCCGGTATTCCCAGGCGGTCTCCCATCCAAGTACTAACTAGGCCCGACCCTGCTTAGCTTCCGAGATCAGAGGAGATCGGGCGCGTGCAGGGTGGTATGGCCGTAGACGCTGGGACCGGGCTCGCGGCGCCCCAAGAGCAGCCGCCCGGCTTTCGTGGTGAGCGCGCGCCAGGTTGTTGGGCCGCTCCGGCGGCGAGCCTCTCCCCGCCTTCCGGCTCCAGCAGCGCCGCGCCACCCGCCTGCTCCCCGCGTCCTCAGGACGCCGCGGTCGTGGGCAGCGGGTTACTCTTTGCCCGCAGTGAGGCCCGTTCGGGCCACCCGTGGCTCCACGGGCCCTCTGCCACTTCCCTGGCGGTGACAGAAGCCAGAGAGACAGCGGTTGCGAGTGGGGGGGGGGAGGAAGGAGGGACGCACAGGCTCTGTCACGGAATGGGACCCACGCACGGGAGCAGTGTTGAAGGGACAGCTCCTCCACCGGCGGACGGTCGCGCCCGGGGCTGGGCTCCCTTAAGGATGTACAGCCCGGGGGGGGCGGGCGGGCAGTCACCGTGGGACCCAGGGGCAGGCCTGCGGGAACCGAACGCGCAGGGCTCCCCTGGGAGAAGGAAGGGCGCTGGGAGAGCGGCCGCGGTGCCTGCCGGTGGAGACGGAGTCCTCCGGTGGGGTGGGGCGGCTGGGCGTCCCCTCGGCTTGCTGTCCTGGGACAACCAGTCCCTCTGTCTCCGGGCCCGGGTGCAGGCAGTGGGACGGTCACCCCTCTGCCAAGTACACCGAGGTGCCAAGGAGCCGCACTGCCTTGGCAGGAGAAAGCCGCCCGAGGCCGTTTGGAGGCCTGCGCGGGCAGGCAGCCCTGGGGTCGTGGGCGCGGCGAAGGTCTGCGGGTTGACAGCATGCGCTTGCGGGGGGGAAAAAAGAGGCTATAGAAGGGGCTGTGGGGGGAGACCTGGCCCAGGCGCCTGGCGTGAGTCCGGGTCTGCGAGGCTGTAGGTCTCGGCGGCGGCACGGACCCCACCCTCCCACTACCCTACCCCCCCACCCCGCCCAGCCCCGCTGGCCAGGGGTCCTGTGGCGGGGTTGGCGGCTGCAGAGGGTCCTGGGGCATGGCGGCCGCAAAAGCAGTGGCGGGCAAAAGCCTAGTGCACCCGGTATTCCCAGGCGGTCTCCCATCCAAGTACTAACTAGGCCCGACCCTGCTTAGCTTCCGACATAAGAGGAGATCGGGCGCGTGCAGGGTGGTATGGCCGTAGACGCTGGGACCGGGCTCGCGGCGCCCCAAGAGCAGCCGCCCGGCTTTCGTGGTGAGCGCGCGCCAGGTTGTTGGGCCGCTCCGGCGGCGAGCCTCTCCCCGCCTTCCGGCTCCAGCAGCGCCGCGCCACCCGCCTGCTCCCCGCGTCCTCAGGACGCCGCGGTCGTGGGCAGCGGGTTACTCTTTGCCCGCAGTGAGGCCCCTTCGGGGCACCCGTGGCTGCACGGGGCCTCTGCCACTACCCTGGCGGTGACAGAAGTCAGAGAGCCAGCGGTTGCCAGTGGGGGGGGGGAGGAAGGAGGGACGCACAGGCTCTGTCACGGAATGGGACCCACGCACGGGGGCAGTGTTGAAGGGACAGCTCCTCCACCGGTGGACGGTCGCGCCCGGGGCTGGGCTCCGTTAAGGATGTACAGCCCGGGGGGGGCGGGCGGGCAGTCACCGTGGGACCCAGGGGCAGGCCTGCGGGAACCGAACGCGCAGGGCTCCCCTGGGAGAAGGAAGGGCGCTGGGAGAGCGGCCGCGGTGCCTGCCGGTGGAGACGGAGTCCTCCGGTGGGGTGGGGCGGCTGGGCGTCCCCTCGGCTTGCTGTCCTGGGACAACCAGTCCCTCTGTCTCCGGGCCCGGGTGCAGGCAGTGGGACGGTCACCCCTCTGCCAAGTACACCGAGGTGCCAAGGAGCCGCACTGCCTTGGCAGGAGAAAGCCGCCCGAGGCCGTTTGGAGGCCTGCGCGGGCAGGCAGCCCTGGGGTCGTGGGCGCGGCGAAGGTCTGCGGGTTGACAGCATGCGCTTGCGGGGGGGAAAAAAGAGGCTATAGAAGGGGCTGTGGGGGGAGACCTGGCCCAGGCGCCTGGCGTGAGTCCGGGTCTGCGAGGCTGTAGGTCTCGGCGGCGGCACGGACCCCACCCTCCCACTACCCTACCCCCCCACCCCGCCCAGCCCCGCTGGCCAGGGGTCCTGTGGCGGGGTTGGCGGCTGCAGAGGGTCCTGGGGCATGGCGGCCGCAAAAGCAGTGGCGGGCAAAAGCCTAGTGCACCCGGTATTCCCAGGCGGTCTCCCATCCAAGTACTAACTAGGCCCGACCCTGCTTAGCTTCCGAGATCAGAGGAGATCGGGCGCGTGCAGGGTGGTATGGCCGTAGACGCTGGGACCGGGCTCGCGGCGCCCCAAGAGCAGCCGCCCGGCTTTCGTGGTGAGCGCGCGCCAGGTTGTTGGGCCGCTCCGGCGGCGAGCCTCTCCCCGCCTTCCGGCTCCAGCAGCGCCGCGCCACCCGCCTGCTCCCCGCGTCCTCAGGACGCCGCGGTCGTGGGCAGCGGGTTACTCTTTGCCCGCAGTGAGGCCCGTTCGGGCCACCCGTGGCTCCTCGGGCCCTCTGCCACTTCCCTGGCGGTGACAGAAGCCAGAGAGACAGCGGTTGCGAGTGGGGGGGGGGGAGGAAGGAGGGACGCACAGGCTCTGTCACGGAATGGGACCGACGCACGGGGGCAGTGTTGAAGCGACAGCTCCTCCACCGGCGGACGGTCGCGCCCGGGGCTGGGCTCCCTTAAGGATGGACAGCCCGGGGGGGGGGGGCGGGCAGTCACCGTGGGACCCAGGGGCAGGCCTGCGGGAACCGAACGCGCAGGGCTCCCCTGGGAGAAGGAAGGGCGCTGGGAGAGCGGCCGCGGTGCCTGCCGGTGGAGACGGAGTCCTCCGGTGGGGTGTAGCGGCTGGGCGTCCCCTCGGCTTGCTGTCCTGGGACAACCAGTCCCTCTGTCTCCGGGCCCGGGTGCAGGCAGTGGGACGGTCACCCCTCTGCCAAGCACACCGAGGTGCCAAGGAGCCGCACTGCCTTGGCAGGAGAAAGCCGCCCGAGGCCGTTTGGAGGCCTGCGCGGGCAGGTAGCCATGAGCTTGGGCTTTGGGGGCGGGGTCGTGCGCGCGGCGAAGGTCTGCGGGTTGACAGCATGCGCTTGCGGGGGGGAAAAAGAGACCGGGCCGAGGCGCCTGGCGTGAGGCCGGGACTGCGAGGCTGTAGGTCCAGGTGGCGGCTCCGACCCCATCCTCCCACTATCCACCCCCCCCACCACGCCCAGCCCCGCTGGCCAGGGGTCCTGCGGCAGGTTTGGCGGCTGCAGAGGGTCCAGGAGCGTGGCGGCCACAAAAGGAGTGGCGGGCAAAAGCCTAGAGCACCCGGTATTCCCAGGCGGTCTCCCATCCAAGTACTAACCAGGCTCGACCCTGCTTGACTGCGAGATCGGGCGCGTGCAGGGTGGTATGGCCGTAGACGCTGGGACCGGGCTCCTGGCGCCCCAAGAGCAGCCGCCCAGCCTGCGTGGTGAGCGCGCGCCAGGTTGTTGGGCAGCGCCGGCGGCGAGCCTCTCCCCTCTTTCCGCTGGCCGGCTCCAGCAGCGCAGTGCCTCCTGCCTGCTCTCCGCCTCCACAGGACATAGTGGGCTTGGGCAGCCGGTGACTCCTTACCCACAGCGAGGCCCCTTTGCGCTACCCATTGGTCTACTCAGCCTCTTCCACTACCCTGGCAGTGACAGAAGCCAGAATGACAGGGGTTGGGAGTTGGGGGGCGGAAGGAGGGACGCACAGGCTGGGTCATGGACTGGAACAGACCCATGGAGGCTGAGCTGTGCTGTGCTGAGCTGAGCTGAGGTGTGCTGTGCTGAGCTGTGCTGAGCTGTGCTGGGCTGTGCTGAGCTGAGCTGTCCTATGCTGTGCTGAGCTGTGCTGACCTGACCTGAGCTTAGCTGAGCTGTGCTGAGCTGAGCTGTGCAGTGCTGTGCTGAGCTATCCTGTGCTGTGCTGAGCTGTGCTGACCTGAGCTGAGCTGAGCTGAGCTGTGCTGAGCTGAGCTGTGCTGAGCTGACTGTTCTGTGCTGAGCTATGCTGTGCTGAGCTGTGCTGAGCTGAGCTGAGCTGAGCTGAGCTGTGCTGAGCTGAGCTGAGCTGAGCTGATCTGAGCTGTGCTCTGCTAAGCTGTGCTGTGCTGAGCTGAGCTGAGCTGATCTGTGCTGTGCTGAGCTGAACTGAGCTGTGCTGAGCTGAGCTGTGCTGAGCTGTGCTGAGCTGAGCTGTGTTGAGGTGAGCTGAGCTGAGCTGAGCTGTGCTGTGCTGTGCTGAGCTGAACTGAGCTGTGCTGAGCTGAGCTGTGCTGTGCTGAGCTGAGCTGAGCTGAGCTGAGCTGAGCTGAGCTGAGCTGTGCTGTGCTGTGCTGAGCTGTCCTATGCTGTGCTGAGCTGAGCTGAGCTGAGCTGAGCTGTGCTGAGCTGAGCTGTGCTGAGCTGGCTGTCCTGTGCTGAGCTATGCTGTGCTGAGCTGTGCTGAGCTGAGCTGAGCTGAGCTGAGCTGAGCTGAGCTGAGCTGAGCTGAGCTGAGATGTGCTGTGCTGAGCTGTGCTGAGCTGTGCTGAGCTGAGCTGAGCTGACCTGATCTGAGCTGTGCTGTGCTGAGCTGTGCTGAGCTGAGCTGAGCTGATCTGTGCTGTGCTGAGCTGAACTGAGCTGTGCTGAGCTGAGCTGTGCTGAGCTATGCTGAGCTGAGCTGAGCTGTGCTGAGCTGAGCTGAGCTAAGCTGTGCTGTGCTGTGCTGAGCTGAACTGAGCTGTGCTGAACTGAGCTGTGCTGTGCTGAGCTGAGCTGAGCTGTGCTGAGCTGAGCTGAGCTGTGCTGAGCTGAGCTGAGCTGTGCTGTGCTGTGCTGAGCTGAACTGAGCTGTGCTAAGCTGAGCTGTGCTGAGCTGAGCTGAGCTGTGCTGTGCTGTGCTGTGCTGAGCTGTCCTATGCTGTGCTGAGCTGAGCTGAGCAGAGCTGTGCTGTTCTGAGCTGAGCTGAGCTGTGCTGAACTGAGCTGTGCAGAGCTGAGCTGAGCTGAGCTGTGCTGTGCTGAGCTGTGCTGAGCTGTGCTGAGCTGACCTGAGCTGGGCTGTGCTGTGCTGTGCTGTGCTGAGCTGTGCTGTGCTGTGCTGTGCTGAGCTGAGCTGAGCTGTGGTGAGCTGAGCTGAGCTGAGCTGAGCTGTGCTGTGCTGTGCTGAGCTGTCCTGTGCTGAGCTGAGCTGACCTGAGGTGAGGTGAGGTGAGGTGAGCTGAGCTGAGCTGTCTTCTCAGCACAGCTCAGAACAGCACAGCTCAGTTCAGCTCAGCTCAGCACAGCACAGCTCAGCTCAGCTCAGCACAGTTCAGCTCAGCTCAGCTGAGCACAGCACAGGACAGCTCCGCTCAGCTCAGCTCAGCACAGCTCATCTCAGCACAGCTCAGCACACCTCAGCACAGCACAGCTCAGTTCACCACAGCTCAGCTCAGCTCAGCACAGCTCAACACAGCTCAGTTCAGCACAACTCAGCTCAGCTCAGCACAGCACAGCTCAGATCAGCTCAGCTCAGCACAGCTCAGCACAGCACAGCTCAGCACAGCTCAGCAAGCTCAGCACAGCACAGGACACCTCAGCTCAGGTCAGCACAGCTCAGCACAGCACAGCTAAGCTCAGCTCAGCTCAGCTCAGCACAGGACAGCTCAGCACAGCTCAGCTCAGCACAGCTCAGCTCAGCTCAGCTCAGCACAGCACAGCTCAGCACAGCTCAGCTCAGCTCAGCTCAACACAGCACAGGACAGCTCCGCTCAGCTCAGCTCAGCACAGCTCAGCACAGCTCAGCTCAGCTCAGCACAGCATAGCTCAGCTCAGCACAGCACAACTCAGCTCAGCTCAGCTCACCAGAGCTCAGCACAGCTCAGCACAGGACAGCTCAGCACAGCTCAGCTCAGCACAGCTCAGCTCAGCTCAGCTCAGCACAGTACAGCTCAGCACAGCTCAGCTCAGCTCAGCACAGCACAGCACAGCTCAGCTCAGCTCAGCTCAGCTCAGCTCACCACAGCTCAGCTCAGCTCACCTCAGCTCAGGTCAGCACAGTTCAGCACACCTAAATTCAGTTCGGCAGAGCACAGCACAGCACAGCTCAGCTCAGCTCAGCTCATGTCAGCACAGCTCAGCCCAGCTCAGCACAGCACAACACAGCTCTGCTCAGCTCAACTCAGCTCACAGCAGCTCAGCTCACCTCACCACAGCTCAGCTCACCTCAGCAGAGCACAGCTAAGCTCAGCCTAGCACAGCTCAGCACAGCTCAGCTCAGCTCAGCTAAGCTCAGCTCATCACAGCACAGGACAGGTCTGCTCAGCTCAGCTCAGCTCAGCTGAGCACAGCTCAGCTCAACTCAGCACAGCACAACTCACCACAGCTCAGCACTGCACAGCTCAGCTCAGCTCAGCTCAGGTCAGCACAGCTCAGCCCACCTCAGTACAGCACAGCACAGCTCTGCTCAGCTCAGTTCAGCTCACCACAGCTCAGCTCAGCTCACCACAGCTCAGCTCAGCTCAGCACAGCTCAGCTCAGCTCAGCTCAGCTCAGCACAGCTCAGCTCAGCTCAGCACAGCTCAGCTCAGCACAGCACAGCTCAGCTCAGCTCAGCTCAGCTCAGCTCAGCTCAGCTCACCACAGCACAGCACAGGACAGCTCCGCTCAGCTCAGCTCAGCACAGCTCAGCACAGCTCAGCTCAGCACAGCACATCTCAACACAGCACAGCACAGCACAGCTCAGCTCAGCTGAGCTCAGCTCAGCTCAGCTCAGCACAGCACAGCTCAGCTCAGCTCAGCTCAGCTCAGCTCAGCTCAACTCACCACAGCTCAGCTCAGCTCAGCGCAGCACAGCACAGCTCAGCTGAGCTCAGCACAGCTCAGCACAGCTCAGCTCAGCTCAGCTCAGCACAGCACAGGACAGCTCCGCTCAGCTCAGCTCAGCACAGCTCAGAACAGCTCACCTCAGCTCAGCACAGCACAGCTCAGCACAGCACAACTCAGCTCAGCTCAGCACAGCACAGCTCAGCTCAGCACAGCTCAGCTCAGCTCAGCACAGCACAGCTCAGCTCAGCTCAGCTCAGCTGACCACAGCTCAGCACAGCTCAGCAAAGCACAGCTCAGCTCAGCTCAGCTCAGCTCACCACAGCTCAGCACAGCTCAGTACAGGACAGCTCAGCTCAGCTCAGCTCAGCTCAGCTCAGCTCAGCACAGCACAGCTCAGCTCAGCACAGCTCAGCACAGCACAGCACAGCACATCTCAGCTCAGTTCAGCTCAGCACAGCTCAGCACAGCTCATCTCAGCTCAGCACAGCACAGCTCAGCTCAGCACAACTCAGCACAGCACAGGACAGCTCAGCACAACACAGAACAGCTGATCTCAGCTCAGCTCAGCACAGCTCAGCTCAGCTCAGTTCAGCACAGCTCAGCTCAGCTCAGGTCAGCTCAGGTCAGCACAGCTCAGCACAGCACAGCACAGCTCAGCTCAGCTCAGCACAGCTCAGCTCAGCTCAGCTCAGCTCAGCACAGCTCAGCACAGCTCAGCTCAGCTCAGCTCAGGTCAGCTCAGCACAGCTCAGCTCAGCTCAGTTAAGCACAGCTCAGCACAGCTCAGCACAGCTCAGCACAGCTCAGCACAGCTCAGCTCAGCTCAGCTCAGGTCAGCACAGCACAGCTCAGCTCAGCACAGCTCAGCACAGCACAGGACAGCTCAGCACAGCACAGCACAGCTAACCTCAGCTCAGCTCAGCACAGCTCAGCTCAGCTCAGCTCAGCTTAGCTCAGCTCATCTCAGCTCAGCTCAGGTCAGCACAGCTCAGCACAGCACAGCACAGCTCAGCTCAGCACAGCTCAGCTCAGCTCAGCTCAGCTCAGCACAGCTCAGCACAGCTCAGCTCAGCTCAGCTCAGCTCAGCACAGCAAAGCTCAGCTCAGCTCAGCTCAGCACAGCTCAGCACAGCTCAGCTCAGCTCAGCTCAGCTAAGCACAGCTCAGCTCAGCTCAGCTCAGCTCAGCACAGCTCAGCACAGCTCAGCACAGCACAGCACAGCTCAGCTCAGCTCAGCTCAGCTTACCACATCTCAGCTCAGCTCAGCACAGCACAGCTCAGCTCAGCTCACCACAGCACAGCACAGCTCAGCTCAGCTCAGCTGAGCACAGCACAGGACAGCTCCACTCAGCTCAGCTCAGCACAGCTCATCTCAGCACAGCTCAGCACACCTCAGCACAGCACAGCTCAGCTAAGCTCAGCACAGCTCAGCACAGCTCAACACAGCTCAGCTTAGCTCAGCACAGCTCAGCTCAACACAGCTCAGCACAGCTCAGTTCACCACAGATCAGCTCAGCTCAGCACAGCTCAGCACAGCTCAGTTCAGCACAACTCAGCTCAGCTCAGCACAGCGCAGCTCAGATCAGATCAGCTCAGCACAGCTCAGCACAGCACAGCTCAGCACAGCTCAGCAAGCTCAGCACAGCACAGGACAGCTCAGCTCAGGTCAGCACAGCTCAGCTCAGGTCAGCACAGCTCAGCACAGCACAGCTCAGCTCAGCTCAGCTCAGCTCAGCTCAGCTCAGCTCAGCTCAGCTCAGCACAGCTCAGCACAGCACAGCACAGCTCAGCACAGCACAGGACAGCTCCGCTCAGCTCAGCTAAGCACAGCTCAGCACAGCTCGTCTCAGCAGAGCTCAGCACAGCTCAGCACAGCACAGCTCAGCTCAGCTCAGCACAGCACAGCTCAACCCAGCACAGCTCAGCACAGCACAGCTCAGCACAGCACAGCACAGCTCAGCTGAGCTCCGCTGAGCTCAGCACAGCTCAGCACAGCTCAGCTCAGCTCAGCTCAACACAGCACAGGACAGCTCCGCTCAGCTCAGCTCAGCACAGCTCAGCACAGCTCAGCTCAGCTCAGCACAGCACAGCTCAGCTCAGCACAGCTCAGCTCAGCTCAGCAAAGCACAGCACAGCGCAGCTCAGCTCAACACAGCACAGGACAGCTCCGCTCAGCTCAGCTCAGCACAGCTCAGCACAGCTCAGCACAGGACAGCTCAGCACAGCTCAGCTCAGCACAGCTCAGCTCAGCTCAGCTCAGCACACCTCAGCTCACCTCAGCTCAGCTCAGCTCAACACTGCACTGGACAGCTCCGCTCAGCTCAGCTCAGCACAGCTCAGCACAGCTCAGCAAAGGACAGCTCAGCACAGCTCAGCTCAGCACAGCTCAGCTCAGCTCAGCTCAGCACAGCTCAGCTCAGCTCAGCTCAGCTCAGCTCAGCTCAGCACAGCTCAGCTCAGCACAGCACAGCACAGCTCAGCTCAGCTCAGCTCAGCTCACCTCAGCTCAGCTCACCACAGCTCAGCTCAGCTCACCTCAGCTCAGGTCAGCACAGTTCAGCACAGCTAAATTCAGTTCGGCAGAGCACAGCACAGCACAGCTCAGCTCAGCTCAGCTCAGGTCAGCACAGCTCAGCCCAGCTCAGCACAGCACAACACAGCTCTGCTCAGCTCAACTCAGCTCACAGCAGCTCAGCTCACCTCACCACAGCTCAGCTCACCTCAGCACAGCACAGCTAAGCTCAGCTCAGCACAGCTCAGCACAGCTCAGCTCAGCTCAGCTCAGCTAAGCTCAGCTCAGCTCAGCTCAGCACAGCCCAGCTCAGCTCAGCTTAGCTCAGCTCAGCACAGCACAGGACAGGTCCGCTCAGCTCCTCTCAGCACAGCTCAGCACAGCTCAGCTCAGCTCAGCTCAGCTCAGCTCAGCTCACCACAGCTCAGCTCAGCTCAGCACAGCACAGCTCAGCACAGCTCAGCACAGCACAGCACAGCTGAGCTCAGCTCAGCTCAGGTCAGCACAGCTCAGCCCACCTCAGCACAGCACAGCACAGCTCTGCTCAGCTCAGCTCAGCTCACCACAGCTCAGCTCAGCTCAGCACAGCTCAGCTCATCTCAGCTCAGCTCAGCACAGCACAGCACAGCACAGGACAGCTCCGCTCAGCTCAACTCAGCACTGCTCAGCACAGCTCAGCTCAGCACAGCACAGCTCAACCCAGCACAGCACAGCACAGCTCAGCTCAGCTCAGCTCAGCTCAGCTCAGCTCAGCTCAGCTCAGCTCACCACAGCTCAGCTCAGCTCTGCTCAGCCCAGCACAGCTCAGCTGAGCTCAGCACAGCTCAGCACAGCTCAGCTCAGCTCAGCTCAGCACAGCTCAGCTCAGCACAGCTCAGAACAGCTCACCTCAGCTCAGCACAGCACAGCTCAGCACAGCACAACTCAGCTCAGCTCAGCACAGCACAGCTCAGCTCAGCACAGCTCAGCTCAGCTCAGCACAGCACAGCTCAGCTCAGCTCAGCTCAGCTGACCACAGCTCAGCACAGCTCAGCACAGCACAGCTCAGCTCAGCTCAGCTCAGCACAGCACAGCTCACCTCAGCACAGCTCAGCACAGCTCAGCTCAGCACAGCTCAGCTCAGCTCAGCTCACCTCAGCACAGCTCAGCTCAGCTCAGCTCAGCACAGCTCAGCTCAGCTCAGCTCAGCTCAGCACAACTCAGCTCAGCTCACCTCAGAAATAAAAGGCGTCCAAATTGGGAATGAAGAAGTTAAAATATTACTCTTTGCAGATGACATGATGCTATACATAGAAAACCCTAAAGACTCCACCAAAAAGCTGTTAGAAACAATCAATGAATACAGTAAAGTTGCTGGCTACAAAATCAACGTACAAAAGTCCATTGCATTCCTATATACTAACAATGAAATCTCAGAAAAAGAAATACAAAAAACAATTCCCTTTGCAATTGCAGCAAAAAGAATAAAATACCTAGGAATAAAGTTAACCAAGGATGTGAAGGATTTATATGCTGAAAATTATAAGACATTTATGAAAGAAATTGAAGAAGACACAAAGAAATGGAAAGACATTTCGTGCTCATGGATTGGAAGAATCAACATAGTTAAAATGACCATATTACCTAAAGTAATATACAGATTTAATGCAATCCCATCAAAATCCCAATGGCATTTTTTAAAGAAATAGAACAAAAAATCATCAGATTTGTTTGGATCCCCAAAAGACCCCGAATAGCCAAAGCAATCTTAAGAAAATAGAACACTACTGGAGGTATCGCACTCCCTGACTTTAGCTTGTACTACAGGGCTACAATAATCAAAACAGCATGGCATTGGCAGAAAAACAGACACATAGACCAATGGAATAGAATTGAGAACCCAGAAATAAAATCACATAAATATGGACAGGGAATTTTTGACAAAGAAGCTAAAAACATACAATGGAGGAAAGACAGCCTCTTCAATAAATGGTGCTGGGAGAATTGGACAGCCACGTGCAAAAGAATGAAACTGGACTGCTATCTGTCACCATGTACCAACATTAATTCAAAATGGACCAAAGACTTAAGCATAAGACCTGACACAATAAACTGCATAGAAGAAAACATAGGCACTAAACTTATGGACCTTGCGTTCAAAGAGCATTTTATGAATTTGACTCCAATGGCAATAGAAGTAAAAGCTAAAATAAACAAATGGGACTATATGAAATTAAAAGCTTCCGCACAGCAAAAGAAACCATCAACAAAATAGAGGCAACCAACTGAATGGGAGAAGATTTTTGCAAACAGTGCCTCCGATAATGGGCTAATATCCAAAATATACAAAGAACTCATGAAGCTCAACAACAAAGAAAGCAAACAACCCAATTGAAAATTGGGCAGAGGACCTGAAGAGACATTTCTCTAAAGAGGACTTACAAATGTCAAATAGACATATGAAAAAATGCTCAACATCACTAATCATCAGAGAAATGCAAATAAAAACCACAATGAGATATCACCTCACCCCAGTCAGACTGGCTATCATCAACGAGACAAATAGTAACAAGTGTTGGAGAGGCTGTGGAGAAAAAGGAACCCTCATACACTGTTGGTGGGAGTGCAGACTGGTGCAGCCGCTATGGAAGGCAGTGTGGAGGTTCCTCAAAAAATCACGAATAGAATTACCATATGACCCAGCAATCCCCCTCCTGGGTTATCTACCCCCAAAATTTGAAAAAATTTACACATAAAGACACGTTGCTCCAATGTTCACTGCAGCTTGGTTTATGGTGGCCAAGACATGGAAACAACCAAAATGTCCTTCGATAGATGAATGGATAAATAAATTGTGGTATATATACACAGTGGAATACTATTCGGCGGTAAGAAAGATGAAATAGGACCATTTGTGACAACATGGATGGATCTTGAGAGTATAATGCTAAGCGAAATGAGTCAGACAGAAAAAGCAGAGAACCCTATGATTTCACTGATATGTGGTATATAAACCAAAAACAACAAAAGAACAAGACAAACAAATGAGAATCAAGAACTCATAGATACAGACAATAGTTTAGTGGTTACCAGAGGGTAAGGGGTTGAGGGGAGGGAGATGAGGGTAAGGGGGATCAAATATATGGTGATGGAAGGAGAACTGACTCTGGGTGGTGAACACACAATGGGATTTATAGATGATGTAATACAGAATTGTACACCTGAAATCTATGTTATTTCACTAAGAATTGTCACCCCAATAAATTTAAAAAATAAGATAAAATAAATAAAATAAAATTACATAGGTTTCAAGGGTTTTCATGAGTGCCTGTAAGTGACATTTCAGTCTCTTCCCGAAAGTCAAGGGGACATTAACCCCTCCACCGGGCCGTATGTCACTGTGTGGTACTCGTGACGTAAGTTGGGAACAAAGTCCTTTCACACAGGTTCAGGTAGAGTGAGTAGCACAGCTTTATTTTGGTACCAATGTCCCTCCAGAGGCCAATGCTCTCCTAAGCAGAGAAGATTATGCAGAATAGAATAGAATTTAATAATGAACCATGTCGCAGGGTCAATTGAGGTGGAGAAGGTCGCTGGTCCAGGAGAGACGGCAGGGCCCCGGACAGGTCTGAGGCAAGATGGTCTTGCAAGGAAGAACTTCAGAGAGTCCCGGAGTATTGTGGCTTGCACCCCACAGAGGACTGTCGGATTTCCCAGAGGAACATCGCAGTGGATCATTCCGGACTGTCTGGTTCAGAGCCTTGCAGAGGGTCTTTGCTCCCAGTCAGACCACTCATAGTATTGCTCTTGAACTCTGCTTTTGTCCTCTCTTCCTTGGACTTGTTTCCTCTTAGGTGAGAACCAGAAGTTGTTTTAGTGAACACGTTTACCACTCAATTTTGTTATGCTCAGTTTCACACATAAATATAATCATGCTGACTTACATGTTTATGCTCTAAACATAAACACGTTTACTTTCACTTTACTCTTATCAGTCTCACACATGTGCAGCCATAGTCCTGTCCCTACCAGTAAACAACTTGCTTTGCACACCTCAATCCGACATATGTGATACATTTTATATGCTCTATACAAGGGTACATTTCTGTATTACATCATCCATATATCACATTGTGTGATACCACCCAGAGTCACTTCTCCTTCCATCACCACATATTTGATCCTTTTACCCTCATCTACCACCCATCTCCCTGCTTACCCTCTGGTAACCACTAAACTATTGTCTGTGTCTATGAGTTTTTGTTCACTTGTCTGTCTTGTTCTTTGTTGCTTTCAGATCCCACATATCAGTGGAATCATATAGTTCTCGACTTTTTCTGTCTGACTTATTTTGCTTAGCATAATAATCTCAAGTTCCATCCATGTTGTCGCAAATGGCACTATTTCATCTTTTCTTATGGCAGAATAGCATTCCATTGTGTATGTACACCACAATTTCTTTATCCATTTATCTACCGAAGGACACTTTGGTTGTTTCCAGTGCTGCAATGAACATCGGAGCACCTATACCAATGGAATAGAATTGAAAACCCAGAAATAAACCCACATAAATATGGGGAGATGATTTTTGACAAAGAAGCCAAAAACGTGCAAAGGAGAAAAGACAGCCTCTTCGATAAATGATGCTGGGAGAGTTGGAAAGCCAGGTGCAAAAGAATGAAACTAGACTGTTATCTGTCACCATGTAGCAAAATTACTCAAAACGGATCAAAGACCTAAATATAAGATCTGAAACAGTAAATTGCATAGAAGAAAACATAGGTACTAAACTTATGGGCTTTGGGTTCAAAGAGCATTTTATGAATTTGACTCCAAAGGCAAGGGAAGTAAAAGCTAAAATAAATGAATGGGACTATAGCAAACTAAAGAGCCTCTGCACAGCAAAAGAAACCATTGGCAAAATAAAGAGGCAACCAACCAAATGGGAGAAGACTTTTGTAAACAACACCTCTGATAAGGGACTAATACCCAAAATACGTAAGGAACTCATACAACTCAACAACAAAAAAACAAACAATCCAATTAAAAAACGGGCGGAGGACCTGAATAGACATTTCTCCAAAAAGGACATACAGATGGCTAATAGACATATGAAAAAATACTCAACATCACTAATTATCACAGAAATGAAAATGAAAATCACAATGAGATGTCACGTCATGGCTTTTTTGCCTCGCCTCGCCTCGCCTCACCAACAGAGGGCTATGAAAAGATTTTTTAGTAGGAGTGGAATAGAGCAAAACTTATAGTGTAAAAACTTAATTTCTGATATTGTGGAAGGCAAAGTAAAGGAAAAAAGGGTCTGAAGGAATTTTTGTCTTATGTCTTAAATGCTCATTCTGAGGTGGGGCCTGTCATGCACAAGCCCCTTCTCCACAGATAGAGCTTGCAATAAATATTTTTGTTTCTTTGTTCTTAAATGTGTACAATCAGATATTTGTATATAAGTGAAAGAATATGAGTGAGCCTGAAAATAATGAGAGAGATATCAGAACTTGGGAACAAATCACAGGGAAATGAAATCTGCATCCTTTCGCATGGTTTTTTCTCCATGAACCCTGGGAGGCACTCACACAAGAGCTGGAGAATCCTAAGAAATGCTTCTCCTGGTGAAAAACGTGATGGGGAAGAGCGCCTCTGTAGAAGGAGCATTGAACTCCACTGGGACACTTTCTCTCTACCTCCTCTTTTGAATAGGAGCCTTGATCTGTGGGGCAGGGGAACCAAACACTTTGCTCTTAGAATACTAGTGAAAAGAGATTGCAGCTGGAGAAGAGAACAAGACAATCTATCCTTAGTTGAGGGGCAGGGAAGTACTTGAATTACTAAGAGGATCAGCATGCTGCCTTGAAGGATATGATATCTGGATAAGATTTAACAAAAAAATCAGCAGGTCAAAAATTTAAGGAAAAATAGTATCTTTCAGTCGTAAAGTATCTCCATTAAATATTATTTATCAAGGGGGAAAAAGGAACTTCTCAATGAAAAAACATGGTAGACATTACGTTAATAAAATGACCAAGTTTAACATAACCAGTAATAATACAGATTTACATCATGCCCTCCCTGAAATTGTGCAGTGAGAAGGGCGTGTCACCTCTCTGATAGTCATCTCAAAAACCCATAACTGTATTGTACTTATAAGGATATATCAGACAAAATCAAAATTGAGGAGCTGCCTATAAAATAGCTGAGAATTACGCTTAACATGTGTCAAAGTCTTGAAAGTCAAGGAAAATCTGAGGAACTATTACAGATTAGAGGAGAACTATGGCAATCAAAGATTGGATTGGACTGGATCTTGAAACAGAAAGACAACACTTTAGGGGAAACTGGTGAAATCCAAATAAAGTCTCGAGTTTAGAAAACAGTATTGTACCAATGTTTATTTCTTTTTTTTAATTGAAGTTTGTTTGGGTGACAATTGTTAGTAAAGTTACATGGATTTCAGGTGTACAATTCTGTATTACATCATCTATAAATTCCATTGTGTGTTCACCTTCCATCACCATATATTTGATCCCTTTTACCCTTATCTACCACTCCCCTCCCCCCTTACCCTCTGGTAAAATGTTTACTTCTTAATTTTGATCATGCTAACATTAGGAAATTCTAGCTAATGGAAATAAGGGCACTGTGTACTATTTTTGTAGCTCTTCTCTAAATCTAATATATTAAAATATTAGAAGCTATTTACATGTATAAATGTATGTCAAAATGTATGAATTTGAGGACACTAAGGAATCCAGGAAATACTGAAATGAGTTAGTATAAGTACCAAGAAAACCAGTAGAAGATCAGATTTTTGGAAAATGTGGTCCAGAGATAAAAATCAGATTCAATGGAATATATAATTATTGAGAGCTTAGAAAAATATTCCAGATGTAATAAATTCATGAAAGACAGATAATTCATTTAAATTTCATGACAGAACTTCCTTTTTGTGGGGCAGAGGAGTCACAGCAATGGACCTACAGAGTAGGGAATGGAATTCTAGCACCCTTCTTGGGTAGGGAGAGAACTCATGTACTTACCGACCGTCAGCCTCCTCCTGAGCCTTACAGGTGTCCTCATCTTAACGAAATGTGAAGTCAAGAGATTTGGCTCTGGTTTGTGGGATAGGAAATGCAGGTGTACGTATCTTGTTTGAATTTGCATAGTTGACAAATCAGAATAGTGATTCAATAAATTACCCAAAAGAGTAGATAGGGGATGTAAGGGAGATCATCCTCATCTATCATATGGGGAAGGCAATAGTTAAAATATAACATCAATTGCAGAATAACGTTTAGATACAGAAGCAGTATTTGGAGAATAAACATTAATCACCCAAAGAACTCAAAAAGAAAAACTGATGGAGGGCATGTGTTGGACTTGTACAGGAAGGGCAAGATTGAGACAGACACGTATAGTTAGTTCTTTATTGTAAACCTATGATCTTTTACCACATATTTGGAGATATTTTGTTTGCAATATATAGCAAGTAATCTGTTAGAACCATAAAATGATGGGTAAGACAAATAAGTGTGAATATGTTTTTCTTTACATTCTTTTGTGTGTTTATGAGTATATACACATGCATGTGTGGGTATCTATTTAAATGTCAGATACACACACATAGATAGATACGTACGTACATAGATACGTAGATATAGATAGGAAAGAATCATATGCATTCCATATTATAGGTTACCAAATGTAATGCTAAATCACCAAGAAAGATTTTTAGCAATAGAGGCAGACAGTGAAATAGCTCATTTCATAAGCTCTTATATAAGAAAAGACTGCTTTTCTAAGTTGAAGACAAACATTGCGGGGCATATTCCTTTACACTGAAAAATCCTCAGCTCTCAAATCTAGACCATATTTCAACCAAACTTTCCAAACCAATGTTATTACAACATGATTTATATAAAAGTCACTTGAGAATCACTTGTATTCTTTTGATAGGTTGGCTGGAAATGGAATGCACACAGTCAGGCAACTTAAGAAAGCTTTATTGTAAGAGAGCAACAGTATATTGGCTGTGCAAAAGATGGCTACAATCCGGACTGCATGTCTAAAGGAGACTTCCAGTCCTGAAGAGGGGATGAGGAGGTTTTTATAGGGGCTGTGCAGACAGGATAGCATTGTTTGAACATGAAATGTTGAATGACAGCAAGCTAGTAGCTCTTTTGTGGTATTTTTTGTTGTTACAAGCATGGCTCTGTTTGTGTAGGTCAGCCAACATGGCTCTGTCTGTAAGTCAAGGTCTCTGAGACCTAACATTAAATGAAGGTCTCTAACATTCAGAGACCTACCCTTCCAGACTTGTTTGTTATTAAAATGTAGAAAGGCCATCGTGTCTCTATTCTGTAGTTTCTTCAGGCTGAATGAAGGTGGAGAGAGGAGGGAGACATTGTGGAAGGGGCTGGTAATGTTGTTGTAGGTGAAGCATTTTATGGACAGCTCCATTCGTGCACACCTGGAGTAGGCTCTGCAGGAATTGGGTGAAAAGGTGGAAGAGGCAAAGACCAAAGGCTAGGACCATAAAAGATAATAGTTAAAGGCCCTATGAGGAGAACAAATCAAGAGCCACTCTTAGCTGTAAACTCGGATCGCCACTTGGTTCCTGAGGTGGTGTCTGTGATTCTGGGCCTGGCTGAGATCCTGTGGCAGGGAAGTCAGTGTCCTCACCTGTCAGGTGGGGATAACGGCTCCCTCTCAGGGTGGCTGTGAGATCAGTGAGGTGATGCAGGTCAGCTCCTGCCCCACAGGAGATGGTCCCTCACTCCCCCTCCCTCTTCCCTTCTCAGTCCTTTCTCTACCTCCATGGGCTGGAAGGATCTATGAGCAAATAGAAGGACTATTAGCAGATAGTCCTCTGGTGGCAGAATGCGCTCTCCTGTTGGTGTCCACACAGCCAGTCCCCTGAGTGCTGACTCTGGCATCTGTGCCAGCTTCGTCCACAGGGCAGCGCTCACCACAGCCCCTCCCTGGTCTTCAAACCCTGCTCATCTCCAAATTCAAGGCCCTTGTCTCAGCTCAGGCCAGAGCGCCTCTCACCGCTCTTCTCACGGGTCTCCCTGCTGCCGTCCTTCCCTCGTCCAGGGCAACCTGCACACTGGGACCAGCTCCATCTTTCTAACTAAGGTGGGGTCTAACCCCGTCACTTCCTGTGCCTACAACCACCAGCAGCTTCACTGGGGCTGGAGAGGAAAGTCTCTGTCATCAGCACAGTGTTGCGACTTTATCAGGCCTCATGTTCTTCTCCTGGTCTCATTTCCTATCATAACACCCCAGTTCACTCACCAGGTACCCCCAGCTGTCACCATTAACCTGTCTGGTGCGGGCTTTGACAGACAGAGGTGTCAGCACTGAGACTGGGCCTGAAAGCAGGAATCTGAATAAAATACAGACTTCAGTGAACAGTCATGCATCAACATGTGTACGTTGATTGTAACAATTCTGGAAAGAGAGGAGAAAGTAAAACTAAAGTTAAGATACACCTATTGCGTCGAAATGGGTGATTTCCATGAACAAAATGGACCCTAAAATAAGGAAAATACTAAGCAATGATCCATCCAGGACCTCATCTTCCCACTTATTCTCGTCACATTGCTCTGGAGTTCCCTCTCCTGGGACAGGGAAGGAAAGGGGACAAAGCAGTTTGGAAGTTCCCCTGAGATCGATCCCTACCCAGTGTCCTCATATCCTGCACCCAGGAAGTCTTGATTTTGATATGTCAGGTAGGACTGGAAGCCACTGAGTTCCCTGGAAGCTGAGGTGCTGGACTGGGGCCAGAGAACAGATGCTGGGTCAGGAAAGCAACAGATTCCACATCACTGAGCCCTAACCCTAACCCCAAACCAAACACCTAACCTGTAAAACCTAAACACTAAACCCTTAGCCCTAAGCCTAAATCTAAACCTTAACATAAACGTAAAACCTTACAACCATAAACCATAACCAACAGCATAAACCGTAACCTAAACCCTCAACGTAATACTAAACTATCTCCAGAAACCACAAACTATGAACCATATCCATAAACCGTGACTATAAACTATAACCAAAAACACATAGCCATACACCATACATGTAATCCATAATCAATCTCATAAACCATGTAACATACATGTAGCCATAAACAATACACATAAACCATAACCAAACTGTAACCCACAATCTTCACTTTAACCCCTGACTCAGCACCACACTGCCCCTCAGCCCCAACCCTAGCCCTGTGGGGACACTACTAGCCCCTAACCAGTCAAATCAGAAGTAGGTCACAAAAACAGAAGACACAGATCTATGTCCCTTATAGAGTTGTAGTGATGTTCTCTATGTGAAAGGAAGAACTGAAACTGTCTATGCACAGATGACAAGTCGCATCTGAAATACATAACTTCCAAAAGAATCAACAAAAAAATTATTATTACTGTAAAGTAATTCAACGTTAAATGACAAAATATCAATACACAGGAATCTGTTATATTTGTATACGCTAGCAAGGAGTAATCTAAAAAAGAATTTAAGAACACAATTCCATTTTAAATCACATCAACGTTGATAAAATACTTAGGAATAGTGCAAGGCTTCTACACTGAAAATTACAAAACATAATGTCTTTGTTTGCTGAAAGAAATTAAAGGAAACTACCTACATAAACGTGAGGCCATCTCATGGTGATGGAAATTGTTAGGATGGCAACAGAACAGATGCGATGTAAGGATTCAGTGTCATTCCTGTGAAAAGGCCCCAAGGCCTTTGTGGAAAAACGTGCAAGCTGATCCTAATATTCACAGCAAATTTCCAGGGAAGAAAAGAGCCATAAGGATCTTCAAAAACAAAATCAGGTTGGAGGCTCACCCTTCCCAAATGTAATTCGTAATTAGTACAAAGCCACAGTAAGGAAAACATGGTGACACTGGCATAGAGATATACATAGAGATCAATGGAATTGTATTGAGGACCCAGAAATAAACCCGTCGGTCTAAATCAGTAGATTATTTTTGAACATACACATGAAATTTATCATTGTCATTTACAACTTTAATTTATAAAACACAGAAATACGCTTTTTTTCTATTTTTTCTGTTCCTTTTTTTTTTTGCTAAGGAGGGCGCAGCTCACAGTGGCCCATGGGGGATTTAACCAGCAACCTCGGTGTTAGCAGCACCATGCTCTAACCAAGTGAGCTAACAGGCCACCCTCAGAAAGACATTTTTAAAAGTGCTCTATGACTGGAATTTAAACGCTACAAATATTAGTTTTGTGAGTGTAATTTGTATAAATTACAATCCGATAATTGGAGATTTCTTTTCAGTATGGTTACTATATAAATGAAATAAATGGCAAAAGGACTGAATAGCAATATTTTGTTATCTATGTATTATCAGATACTTTAGGACCTAAACCAAGATTCTGAGTATTCAGACTTCATTTACTGTGTTTCATCTTTAAATACTTCCCTACCTGTATTCTGAGTCAAGTCACTTGATGAAAGGGTGTGACTTGGGATAGCATTTTGTTTCATACCAAAACTTTTCCTATCTACAGTCACCACCTTCAAGGAATTAACATTACAAGGCCAAAGTAATCTGCTGGGTCCCTTTTTCGAACAGTTTGCAAAAAATTGTGGCAACACCCTCGAAAGCCAAACAGATACCCCCAAAATGGGACAATCACGCACGGTCCTGTAAAGTATGTTAAGTTTTCCCCCATCTAAAAGTTAAGCTATAAAATATATGAACTACAGTTGACTTGGTTTCAGGAGAAGCACATCTGAGGATTTACGTTAGTGTTCTCGTCTTCAGGCATTACCAGGGAGTCTGTAGGCCACCATGCGATTTACTCTGGATAATGGCAGTGAGGCAGGAAGGCAGACGTGCTCACAATTGGTGATCAACTATAGTCCTGACTCTTCCCATTTTTCAGGCACAACCTAATATTTGTATAAATCAGTAGATCAAATGAACAAGAAACTTCCAATAGTGGCAGGAATGTCACTGTAGCTGTGATCTGTCTGAACACAGAACGAGTTTCATTTTGGAGACCTTTCTGAGCCTTTTCTCTGAGTGGACTGTCATTTTTGGCAGTCTTGTCACAATCAATATCAATTATCATCTTTTAAGGACCTCACCCCTTTCAATATTTGAGAGGACTGCCACCAGTTTCTGAACTAAAACTTTCTGTAATGAAATGTCCAGTTGTCCCACCACATGATTTAGGTATTTCATGCGTTCAGGATGAGTAGTTACAGGCGAGGTGAGGCCACGTTTCGGCGTTCGGCGTCGGAGTCAAGGTTTCAGGTGGATGTATGCACGCATGTTATATCCTACCATGCTGTTGGCGTCAAATAGAAACTCAGCCGCAGTTGTACTGCTCCCATGCAGGAAGGTGGTCACAGGGCCATGTCCAGACCCACAAAGGCCAGACACCCTGACATTGGGGAAAGAAGGGTTTTCCAACAAATGGTACTGGGCAAATGACCATCCAAATGAAGAGAAATGAAATTGGACCCCAACCTCACACCACACACAAAACTTAAAATACATGAAGGGCTTAAATACAGGCAGTAAAAGTATAAACTCTCAAACAAAACGTGGAGATACATTGTCACGACCTTGGATTAGCGATGGTTTCTTAGATATGACAGCACATACAACAAAAAAAAGATAAATTAGACTTCCTCAAAATTAAAAACATACATGCATCAAAATAAGCAATCCAGAAAGCGAAAAGACACGCCATAAAATGGAACCAAATACGTACGCATTATATATCTGATAATAGTCTGCTATCCAGGAGACAAAGAACTTTTACAACTCAAGAACAAAAAAAGAAAATGACTAACATTTTAAAATAGAATTGAATAGAACCTTGTCCAGAGGAGACCTGCAAAGTGTCAACAAGCACAGTAAGATGTTCCACATCCTCAGTCCTGATGCAAATGCAAATGAAAACCACATGTGATACCCCCTCACATAGTACCAGAAGGGCTATAATCCAGAAACTAAAACTAACAAACAGCAGCAACAATGTAGAAAAATTAGAACCCTTAAACATTGAAGGTGAAAAATTACAATGGTGTGGCTTCTGCATACAACACTTGGAAATTTCCACCCCACAAAAAAATGCCCATGTGGCTCAACAGACCCACTTCTAGAAATATACCCCCAAAATTGAAAACAGTTGTTAAAGGTGGATACATGAATCCACAGAAGCGCTCTTCACAATAGCAGAGACTTAAACAATTCAAATGTCCATCTTAATCAGCAGTGGAAACTAAGTGACCAATCCTGCAGCTACACCAGGATTCTTTAGCTTGATGCAATTATGAACATATTTCATAACTTCTAGAAATATGTTTCCTCTTAGCACAAAAATTCTAACGTGGCAGAAGACATGTTTACTAATACACCCAAAAATATTTAGTTCATCTACAATAAATAGCAAAAAAGGTGATAAATCAATGTTCAGTACTTAGTGTTTCATTATTCTGCTACTTGGAAATGCTCTAGACATTCAATAATGATGCATCATTTAATCTATAGGATAAAACTTTATCATTTCCAATTACCAAAGACACCTGGAAAATCTTTTCCATGTATATATACAATGTAATTATCACCTAAAAGTTTACCTTTTATTTTAATTGTACCTATTTGATATAGTAGTTAAAACTTTGAGATTTCAAAGTCAGTAATGACCAAAGCTATTTTCTTGACATATTTTTAACAGATAACTAATTTTTATAAACCCAGTTAGAAAAAATTGTATTTTGTGCTGATAATTTTCAAACGCATGACTGTGTAATCAAACCAAACTAAAACCAGCTTTAACATCAACTATTTCACCAGATCATAAAGTATTTCTGTTTGTTTGTATTTTATTTCTTACTTTATATAATCATTTAACTTGTTCAAGCCAATCAAATATCACAAACTGGTAACACCGTACGGAGCTACAAAACGTCTTACCACACACAAACACAAACTGGTTTCACACAGAGATCACAAATTAACAGAGTTAGTAACAACTATAGAGAACACACACGATGTTTTACCAAGAAAACAGCTGGTTGTCACAAGAGTTCTATAACACAATGTAAATTTATAAGTTTTCCCCATTCCAAGGACCCATCGTCTTGATGTGGACAGTGAGGTCTAAATAGTGAGACACCAAGCAGCCTCTTTACTGCTCAGGCCAGGAAGCCAGAGGCCCCTCCACACCGAGTGCAGAGGAAGCAGCCCTCCCAGAGCCAAAGGGTCACCCCCAAAGACAGTCAGAGAAAGCACAGACCTTCATCACATAGGCAGTAGGGATGGTGGGGTGGACAGAGTGTCTCAGGTCTCCCACAAAATGTGAGGCACCTCCAGCCCCAAACCCACTAATCTGTGGCCCCGAGCAGGTGCTACTAGACCGGGATCTGACCAGCACTAAAGGGTAAGGAAGGCTGGGGGAGACAGATGCCCCTTATGGGCAGAGGCCCCTCAGAACACAGTCCCCTGGGAGCTGGCACAGCCAGGCAGAGGTGCACTGGGAACCCCAGCTTATCTCACTGGCCACCAGGTGCAATGGAGTAAGTGCACCTGGCCGAAGGTGGGGACCAAAGAGGATTAGCTTCCTTGGTCACAAAGCCAAGCTCCCAGGACTCAGAACAAGAAGGAAAGAAAAACCTAAAGAGACTTTTAGAGAGGGACCCACAGCAAAGTTTGTCTCTGCAGACACGGGTCTGGAGAGAAACACTTAACTCCCCAGCCAGTGGGGTCGGCTCCAATGACAGTCTTACTGGAGCCTGTGCCTGTGTTCTGTCCCCATGGTAGTTCCTTCTTAGGGCAAAGGATACGCAAGACACAGACACAAGAAACAAAGAACATCTCTGGGAGGAAAGAATAAAGAACATCTCAGGGAGGAAAGAATACAGAAAACCCTCGAGTCTCTAGGTGCAGGAAGTAGCTGCACAGATACTTTTTCTGCCTACCTAAATTCAGAAAGCAGACAAAGGCCTCGCACCCCTGCTATCTTCTGTCCAACTGCTGACAGAGACCAGGAATTGTAATCTATGAGCACCTAGAATTCACACACACACACAAAAATTCCAAAGACAGTGAGGAGAAATCAGGTAAATATGACATTTTAGACAAAGGTGGCAGTTGGCTCTTAGGCTTTAGACGTAAAAATGGGAGATTTACAGGTAATTCAGGAAAAGCTAAACACACATGGCAGGTAAAGTGTTGTGAGGCTCCTGCATGGAGTCTTCCTGTCTACTGCTAAGGGGATTGTGCTCAGGGTTTTATTTGTGCTTCATAGTCTTTAAGGAGGCTGGGAAAGGGGAGCCAGGCTGGAAAGGGGAGGCTTGTATTGTTAAAACTGCCCCTTTGAAATTTTTATTTTATTTACCTCAGCGGGCCTGGGACAGTTGTGGGCTCTGTTTCCATTTCAGATCTACTCAGCAGAGGGTCCAGGGTGATGCTGAGACTTTCTCACGTCTATCGGACTGAAAAATCAGCTTCCATTTTTCTCAGGTTTCTGATTGGTTATTAAATCCTTTCAAGCCAGTTTCAACATACCAGTTCTCAAAATCTTAAATCTCCGTAAAGATTTTTAACACTTACACATCTCTTGATTTTCTCTTCTGCGTATTTTAAATCTAATGTTGACATTAGCATCTATTAAGACCCAAGAAGCTGAAGAACTAATTCAAAATCTTAAGAATAGTTAAATTTCCTTGTATCCGTTAGTATTAAACATGTGGTCTATCTCTAGGGTCCAAAAAAACAGCTTTGTTATGAGAGTTCTCTAACACATTTTCCAATTTAGAAGTTTTTCCAATTCAAAGGATCCATACTCTGGCCACTGATGGTAGGATTTTAATAGCTACTCAAACCAAAAAGCCTTTTGACAGCTTGACCAAGGAAGACAAAGGCTTTCTGTCACTGTGGTATTTCCTTGTCAGGACCAACGACACAAGAGACACAGAGACACAAAAAATGACCATCTCTGGAAGGGAAGGCGGGAAGGGAGGGTCAGGGTTGGAGATTAGGGTCCAGGGTCCCTGGTAAGGTGTCCTAGTCAGGCCCTGGTGTCTGGCTATGTGGGACAATGGTCCATTTAGAGGTCTGGATCTGGGGTCCATGGTCCAGCTCTGGTGTCTTCTCTTATCTGAACACACAGGTGAGTACACATGTGAGTACTTTCGCCAAACTGGTTTCCCACGCACATTTCCTCCAGGCCCTATTGAAGTGGTCACTTCATTAAAGAAAACCTGTGGACATATCCCCTCATGAGAGGGAAGAGAAAAAATAAACATGTGGGATTACATCAAACTAAAGAGTGTTTTCACAGCAAAGGAAACCATCAATAAAACAAAAAGGGATCCCAATGAATGGGAAAAGGTATCTGCCAATGATATATCTGATAAGGGGTTAATGTCGCAAATTTATAAAAAACACACTCAACTCAACTCCAAAAAAACAAACTACCCAATTAAAAAATGGGCAGAGGACTTGAAGAGATATTTTTCTAAAAAGGGCATACAGATGGCAAACAGACATATGAAGAAATGCTCAACCTCACTAACCATCAGAGAAATGCAAATAAAAACCACAATGAGATACCACCTCACCCCAGTCAAAATGGCTATCATCAATAAATCAACAAACAACAAGTGCTGGCGCGGATGTGGAGAAAAGGGAACGCTTGTGCACTGTTGGTGGGATTGCAGATTGGTGCAGCCACTATGGAAAACAGTATGGAGGTATCTCAAAAATCTGAAAATGGAACTACCCTATGATCCAGTAATTCCACTCTTAGGTATCTATCCGGAGAAATCCAAAACTCCAATTCAAAAATCTTTATGCACTCCTATGCTTATTGCAGCACTAAGCACAATAGCCAAGACATGGAAACATCTGAAATTCCCATCGGTAGATGACTGGATTAAGAAACTGTGGTACATTTATACAATGGAGTATTGCGCAGCCATAAAGAAGAAAGAAATCTTACCATTTGCAACAACAGGAATGGACCTAGAGAACATTATGTTAAGTGAAATAAGTCAGACAGAGAAAGACAAATACCATATGATCTCACTTATATGCAGAATCTAAAGAAAAGAATGAGTGAATGAACTAATCAGAAACAGTTTTGGGGACAAAGAGGAAAAACTGAGGGTTGCTAGATGGGTGGGGGGGGGATAAGGGGGAAGGTGAGGGGATTAGAAAACAGTCGGTAACCACAAGATGGCCACGGGGTTTTGAAAATTGATTTGGGGAACGTAATCAATAATGTTGTAAAGATTTTGTAGGGTATCCGATGGACACGTGTCCCATTTGGGAGACCACCTCAGGGATGATGTGGATGCCTGATCACTGCACTGTACACCTGAAGCTGAACAATAATGAATGCCAACTCTAATTTTATATATATAGATATGTGTATATATGTATGTATATACTTACAAGTGGAGTACAGCATTAGGAATCGAGACAGTGGAAATGTAATGGCTGTGTGCGATGTCAGAGGGGTAGTGGATGGGGGGAGAAGGGTTCATACAGTGTGAGGGATATAAATGATAAATGTCTAAGTATTACTTTGTCTTGTGCACCTGAAACTAATAAAAATATATTTGATAACTAGGATACTTCACTAATTTTGGCAAACCTACATGACCTAGTTCTTCAAAATCAACAAGATTCTTCTCTCCTGAAAGAACTCTCCCTCACAGTCTCAAATAGATAGGCAGTCCTTAAGACAAATAACTAATTTATAACTGTTTCTAAAACCACATAGTGAGTCCATTTCCGTCACTATTCATTGCCATTGGTACAGCAAGAAGAGAGGGGCTCATATACACTATGTTTTCTTTGATAGTGAAAAGGGGAAAAAATTCCTGAGTCTTCAAGAGGGGAAAGATCAATTCTTAGCCTCCCAAATCCACAAAGATGATGGGAACTTTGGTGCCATTATAATTTTGATTGAGCAATGTTGAACGAGGTTTTAACTGTTTTTTGAAATAGGGAGATTTTCTAAACTAACCGAAAATGAACGTCTTGCACACTACATATTTTTATTTCTGAACTGTAAGCTGCAAGCCCGATGGAATCAATATACCCTAATTTCCTACATCCTCATACAAATTAATATTTTACTAATATTTATCAATAATAGAACCATATATTTTATTTTAGGTTTTAGTAAAAATAACTTGTATTTTCACAAGAGATATATTTTAATTTCATTTGGAAAAAAAAAGAAAACCTGTGAGTCTCTACTCTCGAGAAGCTAGGTTCACAAATATATTTTCCTGCCAGTCTACTTGTAGAGGAGGGGAAAAGGACGTGCAGTACTTCTAAATTCTCTCAAACCCTGCATAAATACATACACCAGAAAGGCTCACAGCATGAACAAAAACACCGCTTACCTCTGGCGGCAGACGTCCTTGCCAGCTGCGGTGGTTGCCAGGAGCCAGCAGTGCCCTGGCCATTAATTCTCCTTGCAGGCTTCCCCAATACTGTGGGAGCTTCACAATTATTTGTTTTGCTCTGACCCAGTAAGTGTGTTATTGGAGAGCAGGTCAGTCATCACAGGAAGGCATTCCAGGATGTAGGAACAACTCGTGAGCAAAGGCAAGCAGGAGGAGGATTTGTTTTTAAAAAGAAAATATATCCCCAAAATGCAGGAGTGCACAGGCACAGGAGGAGAGCGACTGTGCTGAAACAAACAAAATTTAGGATTATATTTTAATGAGGGTGGGAAACAATCAGGAGTGGAGTCACAGGTGGAGCCTAGGGCGTTTCCAGGGCGTTCCCAGGGTGTGTCTCTGCTGATCACTCCCTCCCATCAGGAAGAGGGATTTCCTTGTGGGAACTGTCCTGAGGACACAGGGGTGGAGATTTTTCCCAGCCTGCAATGCTAATAGTGTTATAACCCTTTACAATTAGCTGTAGCTGTAGCATTTCTGAGGAGTGATCTCATCTCCCTTTTCTTTGTTTCACAAATCATCTTCCTTCCTTTCCTTCTGTCTGTCCCTGAGGCACTGTTCTCTCTGTCCAGAAGAACAACTTCTTCTAGCTGAGCTAATCATCAAATTAAGAATCGGGTTAATAAGATAAAATTGAATTTTAACCTACGTGCATGGGGAATTCACGTATGCCAGTCGTCTAAAAGTACAACAGCTGCAATTACGTACAGTTCATAATACTTGATAGTAATAAATGATCATGTCCATGGTTAGTGTATTGATTTCAACTTTATCCTTATTTTTATGCTAGTTGGGCCTTTATGCACCTTACTTTAGTAAACGTGTACTTGTTTGAAAGGTCTTATAAACTGAATGAACGCCCACTAATGTGAGATATAAGTCATTCCACTCAGCAAGGTAATTTTTTCAGGGGATATTGTTACGGAACTCTTTTTCATCGCACTGTAGTTACATGAATATCAGATGTAATGACACGTACAACCTAAATAAGACAGGATAACCGAGAATGTACACGTTGTAAAAATACACATATTTCCCAAGTTAGCCCTGTGGACAGATAGGTGTTGTGGCGTGGAATTTACAAAAGGTGAAAGCATTCACAGACTCTACAAAGGAAGCTTTTATGACAGTTAGGGCAGAGAGAGAATGCCCATGGCAGTGTCCAACAATGACGGCTGCCTCTGGTAAGAAAGAGAGAAACACGGGGGGTTGGGGGTGAGGGGGAGTCGCCGGCGCAGAGTCCAGTGTCTGAGGGTGGACAGCTGCACCTAACTTCGGGTTAGCTTTTTCTTACGTAGGAAAGGAGGAGTCGGTCAGGCTGGTTTGAGGGCTGACATCCTTCCTGGGGTCTGGTCTGTTTGAAGACAAAGTTATGTCCGGACTCCAAACTAGGAGTTAGCCATAGCGGCCTGGGACTCGAATGCATCACCAGTAAAAATGTGCAAGAAGTTGTAAATTGGATTCCAGTGTCCGGGTGCCTGGGGATTACGAAATTGCTCTTTCCCAGGTTAGGATGTTAGTTCACAAGGTATGGGTTTACTTGAGAAAGGGAACAAACAGTTAATCATTGAGGGGAGAAACAAAGAGAAAACAGCTGAATATCAGGGTGGATCAATAACTGGGTTTAATTACAGGTGGCTGGATAGCGAGCTCTGCGATGAGTCACACTGCAAACGAGCTAAGTCTAAGTGTGCTATTGATTCCCCGAATCTCACCCTTACAATAGAGGCATGCGGTGGGAGGAGTGGGCGATGCGATGTTTGCAGACCCAGGCCCCATATGCAGTAACACTGCCTCGTCCTCTCATTATAGTAAATAAGTTCGAGGCACTGCTGCCAGTGTCCCACACACAACTCAGTGCACAGGGGGCCGCTGCCACTTCCCTGGAGGTGGAAGAAGACAGACAAACAAGGGTTGGGAGTTGGGGAGGAGGGGGGACGGACGCACAGCATGAGACACCGACTGGGACAGACGCACTGAGGCTGAGTTGAAGTGGCAGCTTCCCCACCGGAGTGCGGTGGTGCCCCAGGCTGGGCTCCGTTACGGAGGCAGTGCCCGGGCGCTGGCAGTCACCGTGGGACCCCTGGGAAGGCCTCCAGGGTCCGCGGATTGCCGCAGGGCTCCGAGCCCCGCCTGGGGTCCCACTAGCGGGAGGAGAGGAGCGGCTCCAGGCACCCTCCTAGTGTTTGTGGTGTGCATGCCCGCCTGCCTGCTTTTCCCCTGTGGTGGTCTTTCCTGGAGCCCGAGGGCAGGTGCGCTCTCTACTCCAGCCATTTTGTCCTGGGTCTTTTGGTGCTGGGGGCGGGGCCACCGAGGCGGGCGGGAACGGACAGCGCCTGGTGCTCCTGGGAGATGAAAGCGGGGCGGGGAGGGGTCCCGGTGCCGGCTATCAGAGACGGAGCTATTAGGTGGGGTGGGGCGGGTGGCCTTCCCCTTGGTCCGGTGTCGGGCGACACCCTGAGTCTCTGTCTCAGGGCCCAGGTGCAGGCAGAGCGATGGTCGTCCCCGGGGCTCGGTCCCGAGGTGCCAAACACCAGCACTTCCTTGTCTGGAGAAAGCCGCCCAAGGCAGGTGCAGGTCTGCGCCTGCAGGCAGACCTGGGCTTGGGCGTTGGGGGCGGGGCGAACGGCTGCTGGCAAAAGGCTTGCGGGAGGGAAGGGGACAAAGAAGGGGGTTCCGTGAGGGGGAGCCCGGGCTGAAGGTCCTGACGTGAGGCCGGGACAGCGAGATTGTAGTGCCCTGTGGCGCCACCCATTCCTCTCCCCCTGCCCTCCAGCCCCTAAAGCACCACCCCTGGCGTGGGTTTATTAGGCGGGCTGGGCCACTCCCGGAGGATGAGGGGCGGGGCGGCCGCAAGAGGAGTCGCGGGTCAAAGCCTAGGGCTCCCGGTATTCCCGGGCGGTCCCCCATCCAAGTACTAACCAGGCCCGACCCTCCTTAGCTTCCCAGATCAAAGGAGGTAGGGCGCGTTCAAGCTACTGTGGCCATAGACATGGGAGCAGGCTCTGGGCGCCACAAGAGCAGCGGACCGGCCTGCGTGGTGAGCGCGAACCACGCTGCTGGGCTGCTCCAGTCCGGAGCATCTCCCCGCTGGCCGGCTCCGCCAGGGCCCCGCCTCTTGCCTGCTCCCCGCCTCCTCAAAACGCCGCCTGGGTGGACTGCCTTTGGCTCCTTGCCAGCAGCGAGGCCCCTTCGCGCCATCCGTGGCTCCACGGGGCCGCTACCACTTCCCTGGAGGTGGAAGAAGACAGACAAAGAAGGGTTGGGAGTTGGGGAGGAGGGGGGACGGACGCACAGCATGGGACACCGACTGGGACAGACGCACTAGGTCTGAGTTGAAGTGGCAGCCTCCCCAGCAGACTGCGGTGGTGCCCGGTGCTGGCCTCCGTTATAAAGGCAGTGCCCGGGCGCTGGCAGTCACCGTGGGACCCAGGGGCAGGCCTACAGGGTCCGCGGATTGCCACCGGGCTCCGAGCCCCGCCTGAGGTCCCGCATGCGGGAGGAGAGGAGCAGCCCCAGGCACCCTCCGTGTGTGGGTTGTGTGCATGCCCGCCTGCCTGCTTTTCCCCTGTGGTGGTCTCTCCTGGAGCCCAAGGGCACGTGAACTTTCTACTCCTGCCATTTTGTCCTGGCTCTTTTGGTGCTGGGGGCGGGGCCACGGAGGTCTGGGGGAAGGGAGCGCTCCTGGTGCTCCTGGGAGATGAAAGGGGGGCGGGGAGGCCTCGCGGTGCCGGCCAGCGAAGACACAGCTATCCGTTGGAGTCGGGCGGGTGGCCTTCCCCTTGGTCCTCTGTCCGGCGACACCCCGAGTCTCTGTCTCAGGGCCCAGGTGCAGGCAGAGCGATGGTCGTCCCCTGGGCTCGGTCCCGAGGTGCCAAGCACCAGCACGTCCCTGGCTGGAGTAAGCCGCCCGAGGTCGCTACAGGCCTGCGCCTGCAGGCAGACCCGGACTTGCGCGTTGGGGGCGGGGCGAACGGCTGCTGGCTGAAGGCTTGAGGGAGGGAAGGGGACTAAGAAGGGTGTGCGGGAGGGGGGGGGGTCGCGGTGTTGGCCAGCAGAGACGCAGCTATCCGCTGGGGTGGGGCGGGTGGCCTTCCCCTTGGTCCGGTGTCGGGCGACACCGCGAGTCTCTGTCTCAGGGCCCAGGTGCAGGCAGAGCGATGGTCGTCCCCTGGGCTGGGTCCCGAGGTGACAAACACCAGCACGTCCTTGTCTGGAGAAAGCCGCCCAAGGCAGGTGCAGGTCTGCGCCTGCAGGCAGACCCGGGCTTGGGCGTAGGGGGCGGGGCGAACGGCTGCTGGCTGAAGGCTTGCGGGAGGGAAGGGGACTAAGAAGGGGGTTGCGTGAGGGGGAACCCGGGCCGAAGGTCCTGGCGTGAGGCCCGGGCAGCGAGATTGTAGTGCCAGGTGGCGCCAGCCATGCTTCTCCCCGTGCCCTCCAGCCCCCCTAGCGCCACCCCTGGCGTGAGTTTATTAGGCGGGCTGGGCCACTCCCGGAGGACGAGGGGCGGGGCGGCCGCAAAAGGAGTGGCGGGCCGAAGCCTAGGGCACCCGGTATTCCCGGGCGATGCCCCATCCTAGTACTATCCAGGCCCGACCCTGCTTAGCTTCGCAGATCAAAGGAGGTAGGGCGCCTTCAAGCTGCTGTGGCCATAGACGCTGGGAGCAGGCCCCCAGCGCCACAAAGCAGCAGACCGGCCTGCGTGGTGAGCGAGAACCAGGCTGCCGGGCTGCTCCCGTCCGGAGCATCTCCCCGCTGGCCAGCTCCGCCAGGGCCCCGTCTCCCGCCTGCTCCCCGCCTCCTCAGGAAGCCGCGGGCGTGGGCACCGGGTTACTCTTTGCTCGCAGTGAGGCCCCTTCGCGCCACCGGTGGCTCCACGGGGCCTCTGCCACTTCCCTGGCGGTGACAGAAGCCAGAGAGACAGCGGTTGGGAGTGGGAGGGGGGAGGAAGGAGGGACACACAGGCTGTGTCACGGAATGGGACCGACGCACGGGGGCAGTGTTGAAGGGACAGCTCCTCCACCGGCAGACGGTCGCGCCCGGGGCAGGGCTCCGTTAAAGATGTAGAGCCGGCGGGAGGTGTGGGGGCGGGCAGTCACCGTGGGACCCCGGGGCAGGCCTCCAGGCTCTGCGGAGTGCCGGTGGGGTTCGAGTCTCGCCCGGGGTTTGGCACGCGAAAGGAGAGGCTCTGGTCCAGGCACCTTATACCTGTGGGTTTTGGGCCTGCCTGCCTGCCTGCTTTTCCCTGTGGTGGTCTCTCCTGGAGGCCCGGGCAGACGGCCGTGCGCGTGCAATTGTGGCACTCCCTCCCTCCGCTGCTTTGGCCGGGCTCTTTGTGGCTGTGCGCCGGGGGCCGGAGCGGCCGGCCGGCGGGAACCAAGAGCACACGGCTCTCCTGGGAGAAAGAAGGGCGCTGGGGGAGGAGCCGCGGTGCCTGCCCGCGGAGACGGAGTCCTCTGGTGGGGTGGGGCGGCTGGGCGTCCCCTCGGCTTGCTGTCCTGGGACAACCAGTCCCTCTGTCTCCGGGACCGGGTGCAGGCAGTGGGACGGTCACACCTCTGCCAAGGACACCGAGGTGCCAAGAGCCGCACTGCCTTGGCAGGAGAAAGCCGCCCGAGGCCGTTTGGAGGCAGGCGCCGGCATGCAGCCCTGGGCTTGGGCTTTGGGGGCGGGGTCGTGGGCGCGGCGAAAGTCTGCGGGTTGACAGCATGCGCTTGCGGGGGAAAAAAGAAGCTATAGAAGGGGCCGTGGGGGGAGACCTGGCCCAGGCGCCTGGCGTGAGGCCGGGTCTGCGAGGCTCTAGGTCTCGGCGGTGGCCCGGACCCCACCCTCCCACTACCCACACCCCCCACCCCGCCCAGCCCCGCTGGCCAGGGGTCCTGTGGCGGGGTTGGCGGCTGCAGAGGGTCCAAGAGCATGGCGGCCGCAAAAGCAGTGGCGGGCAAAAGCCTAGTGCACCCGGTATTCCCAGGCGGTCTCCCATTAAAGTACTAACCAGGTCCGACCCTGCTTAGCTTCTGAGATCAGAGGAGATCCGGCGCGTGCAGGGTGGTATGGCCGTAGACGCTGGGACCGGGCTCGCGGCGCCCCAAGAGCAGCTGCCTGGCCTTCATGGTGAGCACGCGCCAGGTTGTTGGGCCGCTCCGGTCGCGAGCCTCTCCCCAACTGCCGGCTGCAGCAGCGCCGCGCCTCCCGCCTGCTCCCCGCCTCCTCAGGACGCCGCGGGCGTGGGCAGCGGGTTACTCTTTACCCGCAGTGAGGCCCCTTCGCGCCACCCGTGGCTCCACGGGGCTTCTGCCACTTCCCTGACGGTGACAGAAGCCAGAGAGACAGCAGTTGGGAGTGGGGGGGGGAGGAAAAAGGGACACACAGGCTGTGTCACGGAATGGGACCGACGCACGGGGGCAGTGTTGAAGCGACAGCTCCTCCACCGGCGGAAGGTCGCGCCCGGGGCTGGGCTCCGTTAAGGATGTAGAGGGGGGGGGCGGGCAGTCACCGTGGGACCACGGGGCAGGCCTCCAGGGTCTGCGGAGTGCCGGTGGGGTCCGAATCCGCCCGGGGTTTGTCACGCGAAAGGAGAGGCTCTGGCCCAGGCACCCTACTCCTGTGGGTTTTGGGCCTGCCTACCTGCCTGCTTTTCCCCTGTGGTGGTCTCTCCTGGAGGCCCGGGGAGACGGCCGCGCGCGTGCAGTTGTGGCGCTCCCTCCCTCTGCTGGTATGGCCGGGCTCCTTTGTGGCTGTGCGCCGGGGACCGCAGCGGCCGGCGAGGGGGAACCGAGCGCACACAGCTCTCCTGGGAGAAGGAAGGGCGCTGGGGGAGGGGCCGCGGTGCCTGCCGGTGGAGACGGAGTCCTCCGGTGGGGTGGGGCGGCTGGGCGTCCCCTCGGCTTGCTGTCCTAGGACAACCAGTCCCTCTGTCTCCGGGCCCGGGTGCAGGCAGTGGGACGGTCACCCATCTGCCAAGGACACCGAGGTGCCAAGGAGCCGCACTGCCTTGGCAGGAGAAAGCCGCCCGAGGCCGTTTGGAGGCCTGCGCGGGCAGGCAGCCCTGGGGTCGTGGGCGCGGCGAAGGTCTGCGGGTTGACAGCATGCGCTTGCGGGGGGGAAAAAAGAGGCTATAGAAGGGGCTGTGGGGGGAGACCTGGCCCAGGCGCCTGGCGTGAGTCCGGGTCTGCGAGGCTGTAGGTCTCGGCGGCGGCACGGACCCCACCCTCCCACTACCCTACCCCCCCACCCCGCCCAGCCCCGCTGGCCAGGGGTCCTGTGGCGGGGTTGGCGGCTGCAGAGGGTCCTGGGGCATGGCGGACGCAAAAGCAGTGGCGGGCAAAAGCCTAGTGCACCCGGTATTCCCAGGCGGTCTCCCATCCAAGTACTAACTAGGCCCGACCCTGCTTAGCTTCCGAGATCAGAGGAGATCGGGCGCGTGCAGGGTGGTATGGCCGTAGACGCTGGGACCGGGCTCGCAGCGCCCCAAGAGCAGCCGCCCGGCTTTCGTGGTGAGCGCGCGCCAGGTTGTTGGGCCGCTCCGGCGGCGAGCCTCTCCCCGCCTTCCGGCTCCAGCAGCGCCGCGCCACCCGCCTGCTCCCCGCGTCCTCAGGACGCCGCGGTCGTGGGCAGCGGGTTACTCTTTGCCCGCAGTGAGGCCCGTTCGGGCCACCCGTGGCTCCACGGGCCCTCTGCCACTTCCCTGGCGGTGACAGAAGCCAGAGAGACAGCGGTTGCGAGTGGGGGGGGGGAGGAAGGAGGGACGCACAGGCTCTGTCACGGAATGGGACCCACGCACGGGAGCAGTGTTGAAGGGACAGCTCCTCCACCGGCGGACGGTCGCGCCCGGGGCTGGGCTCCCTTAAGGATGTACAGCCCGGGGGGGGCGGGCGGGCAGTCACCGTGGGACCCAGGGGCAGGCCTGCGGGAACCGAACGCGCAGGGCTCCCCTGGGAGAAGGAAGGGCGCTGGGAGAGCGGCCGCGGTGCCTGCCGGTGGAGACGGAGTCCTCCGGTGGGGTGGGGCGGCTGGGCGTCCCCTCGGCTTGCTGTCCTGGGACAACCAGTCCCTCTGTCTCCGGGCCCGGGTGCAGGCAGTGGGACGGTCACCCCTCTGCCAAGTACACCGAGGTGCCAAGGAGCCGCACTGCCTTGGCAGGAGAAAGCCGCCCGAGGCCGTTTGGAGGCCTGCGCGGGCAGGCAGCCCTGGGGTCGTGGGCGCGGCGAAGGTCTGCGGGTTGACAGCATGCGCTTGCGGGGGGGAAAAAAGAGGCTATAGAAGGGGCTGTGGGGGGAGACCTGGCCCAGGCGCCTGGCGTGAGTCCGGGTCTGCGAGGCTGTAGGTCTCGGCGGCGGCACGGACCCCACCCTCCCACTACCCTACCCCCCCACCCCGCCCAGCCCCGCTGGCCAGGGGTCCTGTGGCGGGGTTGGCGGCTGCAGAGGGTCCTGGGGCATGGCGGCCGCAAAAGCAGTGGCGGGCAAAAGCCTAGTGCACCCGGTATTCCCAGGCGGTCTCCCATCCAAGTACTAACTAGGCCCGACCCTGCTTAGCTTCCGACATAAGAGGAGATCGGGCGCGTGCAGGGTGGTATGGCCGTAGACGCTGGGACCGGGCTCGCGGCGCCCCAAGAGCAGCCGCCCGGCTTTCGTGGTGAGCGCGCGCCAGGTTGTTGGGCCGCTCCGGCGGCGAGCCTCTCCCCGCCTTCCGGCTCCAGCAGCGCCGCGCCACCCGCCTGCTCCCCGCGTCCTCAGGACGCCGCGGTCGTGGGCAGCGGGTTACTCTTTGCCCGCAGTGAGGCCCCTTCGGGGCACCCGTGGCTGCACGGGGCCTCTGCCACTACCCTGGCGGTGACAGAAGTCAGAGAGCCAGCGGTTGCCAGTGGGGGGGGGGAGGAAGGAGGGACGCACAGGCTCTGTCACGGAATGGGACCCACGCACGGGGGCAGTGTTGAAGGGACAGCTCCTCCACCGGTGGACGGTCGCGCCCGGGGCTGGGCTCCGTTAAGGATGTACAGCCCGGGGGGGGCGGGCGGGCAGTCACCGTGGGACCCAGGGGCAGGCCTGCGGGAACCGAACGCGCAGGGCTCCCCTGGGAGAAGGAAGGGCGCTGGGAGAGCGGCCGCGGTGCCTGCCGGTGGAGACGGAGTCCTCCGGTGGGGTGGGGCGGCTGGGCGTCCCCTCGGCTTGCTGTCCTGGGACAACCAGTCCCTCTGTCTCCGGGCCCGGGTGCAGGCAGTGGGACGGTCACCCCTCTGCCAAGTACACCGAGGTGCCAAGGAGCCGCACTGCCTTGGCAGGAGAAAGCCGCCCGAGGCCGTTTGGAGGCCTGCGCGGGCAGGCAGCCCTGGGGTCGTGGGCGCGGCGAAGGTCTGCGGGTTGACAGCATGCGCTTGCGGGGGGGAAAAAAGAGGCTATAGAAGGGGCTGTGGGGGGAGACCTGGCCCAGGCGCCTGGCGTGAGTCCGGGTCTGCGAGGCTGTAGGTCTCGGCGGCGGCACGGACCCCACCCTCCCACTACCCTACCCCCCCACCCCGCCCAGCCCCGCTGGCCAGGGGTCCTGTGGCGGGGTTGGCGGCTGCAGAGGGTCCTGGGGCATGGCGGCCGCAAAAGCAGTGGCGGGCAAAAGCCTAGTGCACCCGGTATTCCCAGGCGGTCTCCCATCCAAGTACTAACTAGGCCCGACCCTGCTTAGCTTCCGAGATCAGAGGAGATCGGGCGCGTGCAGGGTGGTATGGCCGTAGACGCTGGGACCGGGCTCGCGGCGCCCCAAGAGCAGCCGCCCGGCTTTCGTGGTGAGCGCGCGCCAGGTTGTTGGGCCGCTCCGGCGGCGAGCCTCTCCCCGCCTTCCGGCTCCAGCAGCGCCGCGCCACCCGCCTGCTCCCCGCGTCCTCAGGACGCCGCGGTCGTGGGCAGCGGGTTACTCTTTGCCCGCAGTGAGGCCCGTTCGGGCCACCCGTGGCTCCTCGGGCCCTCTGCCACTTCCCTGGCGGTGACAGAAGCCAGAGAGACAGCGGTTGCGAGTGGGGGGGGGGGAGGAAGGAGGGACGCACAGGCTCTGTCACGGAATGGGACCGACGCACGGGGGCAGTGTTGAAGCGACAGCTCCTCCACCGGCGGACGGTCGCGCCCGGGGCTGGGCTCCCTTAAGGATGGACAGCCCGGGGGGGGGGGGCGGGCAGTCACCGTGGGACCCAGGGGCAGGCCTGCGGGAACCGAACGCGCAGGGCTCCCCTGGGAGAAGGAAGGGCGCTGGGAGAGCGGCCGCGGTGCCTGCCGGTGGAGACGGAGTCCTCCGGTGGGGTGTAGCGGCTGGGCGTCCCCTCGGCTTGCTGTCCTGGGACAACCAGTCCCTCTGTCTCCGGGCCCGGGTGCAGGCAGTGGGACGGTCACCCCTCTGCCAAGCACACCGAGGTGCCAAGGAGCCGCACTGCCTTGGCAGGAGAAAGCCGCCCGAGGCCGTTTGGAGGCCTGCGCGGGCAGGTAGCCATGAGCTTGGGCTTTGGGGGCGGGGTCGTGCGCGCGGCGAAGGTCTGCGGGTTGACAGCATGCGCTTGCGGGGGGGAAAAAGAGACCGGGCCGAGGCGCCTGGCGTGAGGCCGGGACTGCGAGGCTGTAGGTCCAGGTGGCGGCTCCAACCCCATCCTCCCACTATCCACCCCCCCCACCACGCCCAGCCCCGCTGGCCAGGGGTCCTGCGGCAGGTTTGGCGGCTGCAGAGGGTCCAGGAGCGTGGCGGCCACAAAAGGAGTGGCGGGCAAAAGCCTAGAGCACCCGGTATTCCCAGGCGGTCTCCCATCCAAGTACTAACCAGGCTCGACCCTGCTTGACTGCGAGATCGGGCGCGTGCAGGGTGGTATGGCCGTAGACGCTGGGACCGGGCTCCTGGCGCCCCAAGAGCAGCCGCCCAGCCTGCGTGGTGAGCGCGCGCCAGGTTGTTGGGCAGCGCCGGCGGCGAGCCTCTCCCCTCTTTCCGCTGGCCGGCTCCAGCAGCGCAGTGCCTCCTGCCTGCTCTCCGCCTCCACAGGACATAGTGGGCTTGGGCAGCCGGTGACTCCTTACCCACAGCGAGGCCCCTTTGCGCTACCCATTGGTCTACTCAGCCTCTTCCACTACCCTGGCAGTGACAGAAGCCAGAATGACAGGGGTTGGGAGTTGGGGGGCGGAAGGAGGGACGCACAGGCTGGGTCATGGACTGGAACAGACCCATGGAGGCTGAGCTGTGCTGTGCTGAGCTGAGCTGAGGTGTGCTGTGCTGAGCTGTGCTGAGCTGTGCTGGGCTGTGCTGAGCTGAGCTGTCCTATGCTGTGCTGAGCTGTGCTGACCTGACCTGAGCTTAGCTGAGCTGTGCTGAGCTGAGCTGTGCAGTGCTGTGCTGAGCTATCCTGTGCTGTGCTGAGCTGTGCTGACCTGAGCTGAGCTGAGCTGAGCTGTGCTGAGCTGAGCTGTGCTGAGCTGACTGTTCTGTGCTGAGCTATGCTGTGCTGAGCTGTGCTGAGCTGAGCTGAGCTGAGCTGAGCTGTGCTGAGCTGAGCTGAGCTGAGCTGATCTGAGCTGTGCTCTGCTAAGCTGTGCTGTGCTGAGCTGAGCTGAGCTGATCTGTGCTGTGCTGAGCTGAACTGAGCTGTGCTGAGCTGAGCTGTGCTGAGCTGTGCTGAGCTGAGCTGTGTTGAGGTGAGCTGAGCTGAGCTGAGCTGTGCTGTGCTGTGCTGAGCTGAACTGAGCTGTGCTGAGCTGAGCTGTGCTGTGCTGAGCTGAGCTGAGCTGAGCTGAGCTGAGCTGAGCTGAGCTGTGCTGTGCTGTGCTGAGCTGTCCTATGCTGTGCTGAGCTGAGCTGAGCTGAGCTGAGCTGTGCTGAGCTGAGCTGTGCTGAGCTGGCTGTCCTGTGCTGAGCTATGCTGTGCTGAGCTGTGCTGAGCTGAGCTGAGCTGAGCTGAGCTGAGCTGAGCTGAGCTGAGCTGAGATGTGCTGTGCTGAGCTGTGCTGAGCTGTGCTGAGCTGAGCTGAGCTGACCTGATCTGAGCTGTGCTGTGCTGAGCTGTGCTGAGCTGAGCTGAGCTGATCTGTGCTGTGCTGAGCTGAACTGAGCTGTGCTGAGCTGAGCTGTGCTGAGCTATGCTGAGCTGAGCTGAGCTGTGCTGAGCTGAGCTGAGCTAAGCTGTGCTGTGCTGTGCTGAGCTGAACTGAGCTGTGCTGAACTGAGCTGTGCTGTGCTGAGCTGAGCTGAGCTGTGCTGAGCTGAGCTGAGCTGTGCTGAGCTGAGCTGAGCTGTGCTGTGCTGTGCTGAGCTGAACTGAGCTGTGCTAAGCTGAGCTGTGCTGAGCTGAGCTGAGCTGTGCTGTGCTGTGCTGTGCTGAGCTGTCCTATGCTGTGCTGAGCTGAGCTGAGCAGAGCTGTGCTGTTCTGAGCTGAGCTGAGCTGTGCTGAACTGAGCTGTGCAGAGCTGAGCTGAGCTGAGCTGTGCTGTGCTGAGCTGTGCTGAGCTGTGCTGAGCTGACCTGAGCTGGGCTGTGCTGTGCTGTGCTGTGCTGAGCTGTGCTGTGCTGTGCTGTGCTGAGCTGAGCTGAGCTGTGGTGAGCTGAGCTGAGCTGAGCTGAGCTGTGCTGTGCTGTGCTGAGCTGTCCTGTGCTGAGCTGAGCTGACCTGAGGTGAGGTGAGGTGAGGTGAGCTGAGCTGAGCTGTCTTCTCAGCACAGCTCAGAACAGCACAGCTCAGTTCAGCTCAGCTCAGCACAGCACAGCTCAGCTCAGCTCAGCACAGTTCAGCTCAGCTCAGCTGAGCACAGCACAGGACAGCTCCGCTCAGCTCAGCTCAGCACAGCTCATCTCAGCACAGCTCAGCACACCTCAGCACAGCACAGCTCAGTTCACCACAGCTCAGCTCAGCTCAGCACAGCTCAACACAGCTCAGTTCAGCACAACTCAGCTCAGCTCAGCACAGCACAGCTCAGATCAGCTCAGCTCAGCACAGCTCAGCACAGCACAGCTCAGCACAGCTCAGCAAGCTCAGCACAGCACAGGACACCTCAGCTCAGGTCAGCACAGCTCAGCACAGCACAGCTAAGCTCAGCTCAGCTCAGCTCAGCACAGGACAGCTCAGCACAGCTCAGCTCAGCACAGCTCAGCTCAGCTCAGCTCAGCACAGCACAGCTCAGCACAGCTCAGCTCAGCTCAGCTCAACACAGCACAGGACAGCTCCGCTCAGCTCAGCTCAGCACAGCTCAGCACAGCTCAGCTCAGCTCAGCACAGCATAGCTCAGCTCAGCACAGCACAACTCAGCTCAGCTCAGCTCACCAGAGCTCAGCACAGCTCAGCACAGGACAGCTCAGCACAGCTCAGCTCAGCACAGCTCAGCTCAGCTCAGCTCAGCACAGTACAGCTCAGCACAGCTCAGCTCAGCTCAGCACAGCACAGCACAGCTCAGCTCAGCTCAGCTCAGCTCAGCTCACCACAGCTCAGCTCAGCTCACCTCAGCTCAGGTCAGCACAGTTCAGCACACCTAAATTCAGTTCGGCAGAGCACAGCACAGCACAGCTCAGCTCAGCTCAGCTCATGTCAGCACAGCTCAGCCCAGCTCAGCACAGCACAACACAGCTCTGCTCAGCTCAACTCAGCTCACAGCAGCTCAGCTCACCTCACCACAGCTCAGCTCACCTCAGCAGAGCACAGCTAAGCTCAGCCTAGCACAGCTCAGCACAGCTCAGCTCAGCTCAGCTAAGCTCAGCTCATCACAGCACAGGACAGGTCTGCTCAGCTCAGCTCAGCTCAGCTGAGCACAGCTCAGCTCAACTCAGCACAGCACAACTCACCACAGCTCAGCACTGCACAGCTCAGCTCAGCTCAGCTCAGGTCAGCACAGCTCAGCCCACCTCAGTACAGCACAGCACAGCTCTGCTCAGCTCAGTTCAGCTCACCACAGCTCAGCTCAGCTCACCACAGCTCAGCTCAGCTCAGCACAGCTCAGCTCAGCTCAGCTCAGCTCAGCACAGCTCAGCTCAGCTCAGCACAGCTCAGCTCAGCACAGCACAGCTCAGCTCAGCTCAGCTCAGCTCAGCTCAGCTCAGCTCACCACAGCACAGCACAGGACAGCTCCGCTCAGCTCAGCTCAGCACAGCTCAGCACAGCTCAGCTCAGCACAGCACATCTCAACACAGCACAGCACAGCACAGCTCAGCTCAGCTGAGCTCAGCTCAGCTCAGCTCAGCACAGCACAGCTCAGCTCAGCTCAGCTCAGCTCAGCTCAGCTCAACTCACCACAGCTCAGCTCAGCTCAGCGCAGCACAGCACAGCTCAGCTGAGCTCAGCACAGCTCAGCACAGCTCAGCTCAGCTCAGCTCAGCACAGCACAGGACAGCTCCGCTCAGCTCAGCTCAGCACAGCTCAGAACAGCTCACCTCAGCTCAGCACAGCACAGCTCAGCACAGCACAACTCAGCTCAGCTCAGCACAGCACAGCTCAGCTCAGCACAGCTCAGCTCAGCTCAGCACAGCACAGCTCAGCTCAGCTCAGCTCAGCTGACCACAGCTCAGCACAGCTCAGCAAAGCACAGCTCAGCTCAGCTCAGCTCAGCTCACCACAGCTCAGCACAGCTCAGTACAGGACAGCTCAGCTCAGCTCAGCTCAGCTCAGCTCAGCTCAGCACAGCACAGCTCAGCTCAGCACAGCTCAGCACAGCACAGCACAGCACATCTCAGCTCAGTTCAGCTCAGCACAGCTCAGCACAGCTCATCTCAGCTCAGCACAGCACAGCTCAGCTCAGCACAACTCAGCACAGCACAGGACAGCTCAGCACAACACAGAACAGCTGATCTCAGCTCAGCTCAGCACAGCTCAGCTCAGCTCAGTTCAGCACAGCTCAGCTCAGCTCAGGTCAGCTCAGGTCAGCACAGCTCAGCACAGCACAGCACAGCTCAGCTCAGCTCAGCACAGCTCAGCTCAGCTCAGCTCAGCTCAGCACAGCTCAGCACAGCTCAGCTCAGCTCAGCTCAGGTCAGCTCAGCACAGCTCAGCTCAGCTCAGTTAAGCACAGCTCAGCACAGCTCAGCACAGCTCAGCACAGCTCAGCACAGCTCAGCTCAGCTCAGCTCAGGTCAGCACAGCACAGCTCAGCTCAGCACAGCTCAGCACAGCACAGGACAGCTCAGCACAGCACAGCACAGCTAACCTCAGCTCAGCTCAGCACAGCTCAGCTCAGCTCAGCTCAGCTTAGCTCAGCTCATCTCAGCTCAGCTCAGGTCAGCACAGCTCAGCACAGCACAGCACAGCTCAGCTCAGCACAGCTCAGCTCAGCTCAGCTCAGCTCAGCACAGCTCAGCACAGCTCAGCTCAGCTCAGCTCAGCTCAGCACAGCAAAGCTCAGCTCAGCTCAGCTCAGCACAGCTCAGCACAGCTCAGCTCAGCTCAGCTCAGCTAAGCACAGCTCAGCTCAGCTCAGCTCAGCTCAGCACAGCTCAGCACAGCTCAGCACAGCACAGCACAGCTCAGCTCAGCTCAGCTCAGCTTACCACATCTCAGCTCAGCTCAGCACAGCACAGCTCAGCTCAGCTCACCACAGCACAGCACAGCTCAGCTCAGCTCAGCTGAGCACAGCACAGGACAGCTCCACTCAGCTCAGCTCAGCACAGCTCATCTCAGCACAGCTCAGCACACCTCAGCACAGCACAGCTCAGCTAAGCTCAGCACAGCTCAGCACAGCTCAACACAGCTCAGCTTAGCTCAGCACAGCTCAGCTCAACACAGCTCAGCACAGCTCAGTTCACCACAGATCAGCTCAGCTCAGCACAGCTCAGCACAGCTCAGTTCAGCACAACTCAGCTCAGCTCAGCACAGCGCAGCTCAGATCAGATCAGCTCAGCACAGCTCAGCACAGCACAGCTCAGCACAGCTCAGCAAGCTCAGCACAGCACAGGACAGCTCAGCTCAGGTCAGCACAGCTCAGCTCAGGTCAGCACAGCTCAGCACAGCACAGCTCAGCTCAGCTCAGCTCAGCTCAGCTCAGCTCAGCTCAGCTCAGCTCAGCACAGCTCAGCACAGCACAGCACAGCTCAGCACAGCACAGGACAGCTCCGCTCAGCTCAGCTAAGCACAGCTCAGCACAGCTCGTCTCAGCAGAGCTCAGCACAGCTCAGCACAGCACAGCTCAGCTCAGCTCAGCACAGCACAGCTCAACCCAGCACAGCTCAGCACAGCACAGCTCAGCACAGCACAGCACAGCTCAGCTGAGCTCCGCTGAGCTCAGCACAGCTCAGCACAGCTCAGCTCAGCTCAGCTCAACACAGCACAGGACAGCTCCGCTCAGCTCAGCTCAGCACAGCTCAGCACAGCTCAGCTCAGCTCAGCACAGCACAGCTCAGCTCAGCACAGCTCAGCTCAGCTCAGCAAAGCACAGCACAGCGCAGCTCAGCTCAACACAGCACAGGACAGCTCCGCTCAGCTCAGCTCAGCACAGCTCAGCACAGCTCAGCACAGGACAGCTCAGCACAGCTCAGCTCAGCACAGCTCAGCTCAGCTCAGCTCAGCACACCTCAGCTCACCTCAGCTCAGCTCAGCTCAACACTGCACTGGACAGCTCCGCTCAGCTCAGCTCAGCACAGCTCAGCACAGCTCAGCAAAGGACAGCTCAGCACAGCTCAGCTCAGCACAGCTCAGCTCAGCTCAGCTCAGCACAGCTCAGCTCAGCTCAGCTCAGCTCAGCTCAGCTCAGCACAGCTCAGCTCAGCACAGCACAGCACAGCTCAGCTCAGCTCAGCTCAGCTCACCTCAGCTCAGCTCACCACAGCTCAGCTCAGCTCACCTCAGCTCAGGTCAGCACAGTTCAGCACAGCTAAATTCAGTTCGGCAGAGCACAGCACAGCACAGCTCAGCTCAGCTCAGCTCAGGTCAGCACAGCTCAGCCCAGCTCAGCACAGCACAACACAGCTCTGCTCAGCTCAACTCAGCTCACAGCAGCTCAGCTCACCTCACCACAGCTCAGCTCACCTCAGCACAGCACAGCTAAGCTCAGCTCAGCACAGCTCAGCACAGCTCAGCTCAGCTCAGCTCAGCTAAGCTCAGCTCAGCTCAGCTCAGCACAGCCCAGCTCAGCTCAGCTTAGCTCAGCTCAGCACAGCACAGGACAGGTCCGCTCAGCTCCTCTCAGCACAGCTCAGCACAGCTCAGCTCAGCTCAGCTCAGCTCAGCTCAGCTCACCACAGCTCAGCTCAGCTCAGCACAGCACAGCTCAGCACAGCTCAGCACAGCACAGCACAGCTGAGCTCAGCTCAGCTCAGGTCAGCACAGCTCAGCCCACCTCAGCACAGCACAGCACAGCTCTGCTCAGCTCAGCTCAGCTCACCACAGCTCAGCTCAGCTCAGCACAGCTCAGCTCATCTCAGCTCAGCTCAGCACAGCACAGCACAGCACAGGACAGCTCCGCTCAGCTCAACTCAGCACTGCTCAGCACAGCTCAGCTCAGCACAGCACAGCTCAACCCAGCACAGCACAGCACAGCTCAGCTCAGCTCAGCTCAGCTCAGCTCAGCTCAGCTCAGCTCAGCTCACCACAGCTCAGCTCAGCTCTGCTCAGCCCAGCACAGCTCAGCTGAGCTCAGCACAGCTCAGCACAGCTCAGCTCAGCTCAGCTCAGCACAGCTCAGCTCAGCACAGCTCAGAACAGCTCACCTCAGCTCAGCACAGCACAGCTCAGCACAGCACAACTCAGCTCAGCTCAGCACAGCACAGCTCAGCTCAGCACAGCTCAGCTCAGCTCAGCACAGCACAGCTCAGCTCAGCTCAGCTCAGCTGACCACAGCTCAGCACAGCTCAGCACAGCACAGCTCAGCTCAGCTCAGCTCAGCACAGCACAGCTCACCTCAGCACAGCTCAGCACAGCTCAGCTCAGCACAGCTCAGCTCAGCTCAGCTCACCTCAGCACAGCTCAGCTCAGCTCAGCTCAGCACAGCTCAGCTCAGCTCAGCTCAGCTCAGCACAACTCAGCTCAGCTCACCTCAGAAATAAAAGGCGTCCAAATTGGGAATGAAGAAGTTAAAATATTACTCTTTGCAGATGACATGATGCTATACATAGAAAACCCTAAAGACTCCACCAAAAAGCTGTTAGAAACAATCAATGAATACAGTAAAGTTGCTGGCTACAAAATCAACGTACAAAAGTCCATTGCATTCCTATATACTAACAATGAAATCTCAGAAAAAGAAATACAAAAAACAATTCCCTTTGCAATTGCAGCAAAAAGAATAAAATACCTAGGAATAAAGTTAACCAAGGATGTGAAGGATTTATATGCTGAAAATTATAAGACATTTATGAAAGAAATTGAAGAAGACACAAAGAAATGGAAAGACATTTCGTGCTCATGGATTGGAAGAATCAACATAGTTAAAATGACCATATTACCTAAAGTAATATACAGATTTAATGCAATCCCATCAAAATCCCAATGGCATTTTTTAAAGAAATAGAACAAAAAATCATCAGATTTGTTTGGATCCCCAAAAGACCCCGAATAGCCAAAGCAATCTTAAGAAAATAGAACACTACTGGAGGTATCGCACTCCCTGACTTTAGCTTGTACTACAGGGCTACAATAATCAAAACAGCATGGCATTGGCAGAAAAACAGACACATAGACCAATGGAATAGAATTGAGAACCCAGAAATAAAATCACATAAATATGGACAGGGAATTTTTGACAAAGAAGCTAAAAACATACAATGGAGGAAAGACAGCCTCTTCAATAAATGGTGCTGGGAGAATTGGACAGCCACGTGCAAAAGAATGAAACTGGACTGCTATCTGTCACCATGTACCAACATTAATTCAAAATGGACCAAAGACTTAAGCATAAGACCTGACACAATAAACTGCATAGAAGAAAACATAGGCACTAAACTTATGGACCTTGCGTTCAAAGAGCATTTTATGAATTTGACTCCAATGGCAATAGAAGTAAAAGCTAAAATAAACAAATGGGACTATATGAAATTAAAAGCTTCCGCACAGCAAAAGAAACCATCAACAAAATAGAGGCAACCAACTGAATGGGAGAAGATTTTTGCAAACAGTGCCTCCGATAATGGGCTAATATCCAAAATATACAAAGAACTCATGAAGCTCAACAACAAAGAAAGCAAACAACCCAATTGAAAATTGGGCAGAGGACCTGAAGAGACATTTCTCTAAAGAGGACTTACAAATGTCAAATAGACATATGAAAAAATGCTCAACATCACTAATCATCAGAGAAATGCAAATAAAAACCACAATGAGATATCACCTCACCCCAGTCAGACTGGCTATCATCAACGAGACAAATAGTAACAAGTGTTGGAGAGGCTGTGGAGAAAAAGGAACCCTCATACACTGTTGGTGGGAGTGCAGACTGGTGCAGCCGCTATGGAAGGCAGTGTGGAGGTTCCTCAAAAAATCACGAATAGAATTACCATATGACCCAGCAATCCCCCTCCTGGGTTATCTACCCCCAAAATTTGAAAAAATTTACACATAAAGACACGTTGCTCCAATGTTCACTGCAGCTTGGTTTATGGTGGCCAAGACATGGAAACAACCAAAATGTCCTTCGATAGATGAATGGATAAATAAATTGTGGTATATATACACAGTGGAATACTATTCGGCGGTAAGAAAGATGAAATAGGACCATTTGTGACAACATGGATGGATCTTGAGAGTATAATGCTAAGCGAAATGAGTCAGACAGAAAAAGCAGAGAACCCTATGATTTCACTGATATGTGGTATATAAACCAAAAACAACAAAAGAACAAGACAAACAAATGAGAATCAAGAACTCATAGATACAGACAATAGTTTAGTGGTTACCAGAGGGTAAGGGGTTGAGGGGAGGGAGATGAGGGTAAGGGGGATCAAATATATGGTGATGGAAGGAGAACTGACTCTGGGTGGTGAACACACAATGGGATTTATAGATGATGTAATACAGAATTGTACACCTGAAATCTATGTTATTTCACTAAGAATTGTCACCCCAATAAATTTAAAAAATAAGATAAAATAAATAAAATAAAATTACATAGGTTTCAAGGGTTTTCATGAGTGCCTGTAAGTGACATTTCAGTCTCTTCCCGAAAGTCAAGGGGACATTAACCCCTCCACCGGGCCGTATGTCACTGTGTGGTACTCGTGACGTAAGTTGGGAACAAAGTCCTTTCACACAGGTTCAGGTAGAGTGAGTAGCACAGCTTTATTTTGGTACCAATGTCCCTCCAGAGGCCAATGCTCTCCTAAGCAGAGAAGATTATGCAGAATAGAATAGAATTTAATAATGAACCATGTCGCAGGGTCAATTGAGGTGGAGAAGGTCGCTGGTCCAGGAGAGACGGCAGGGCCCCGGACAGGTCTGAGGCAAGATGGTCTTGCAAGGAAGAACTTCAGAGAGTCCCGGAGTATTGTGGCTTGCACCCCACAGAGGACTGTCGGATTTCCCAGAGGAACATCGCAGTGGATCATTCCGGACTGTCTGGTTCAGAGCCTTGCAGAGGGTCTTTGCTCCCAGTCAGACCACTCATAGTATTGCTCTTGAACTCTGCTTTTGTCCTCTCTTCCTTGGACTTGTTTCCTCTTAGGTGAGAACCAGAAGTTGTTTTAGTGAACACGTTTACCACTCAATTTTGTTATGCTCAGTTTCACACATAAATATAATCATGCTGACTTACATGTTTATGCTCTAAACATAAACACGTTTACTTTCACTTTACTCTTATCAGTCTCACACATGTGCAGCCATAGTCCTGTCCCTACCAGTAAACAACTTGCTTTGCACACCTCAATCCGACATATGTGATACATTTTATATGCTCTATACAAGGGTACATTTCTGTATTACATCATCCATATATCACATTGTGTGATACCACCCAGAGTCACTTCTCCTTCCATCACCACATATTTGATCCTTTTACCCTCATCTACCACCCATCTCCCTGCTTACCCTCTGGTAACCACTAAACTATTGTCTGTGTCTATGAGTTTTTGTTCACTTGTCTGTCTTGTTCTTTGTTGCTTTCAGATCCCACATATCAGTGGAATCATATAGTTCTCGACTTTTTCTGTCTGACTTATTTTGCTTAGCATAATAATCTCAAGTTCCATCCATGTTGTCGCAAATGGCACTATTTCATCTTTTCTTATGGCAGAATAGCATTCCATTGTGTATGTACACCACAATTTCTTTATCCATTTATCTACCGAAGGACACTTTGGTTGTTTCCAGTGCTGCAATGAACATCGGAGCACCTATACCAATGGAATAGAATTGAAAACCCAGAAATAAACCCACATAAATATGGGGAGATGATTTTTGACAAAGAAGCCAAAAACGTGCAAAGGAGAAAAGACAGCCTCTTCGATAAATGATGCTGGGAGAGTTGGAAAGCCAGGTGCAAAAGAATGAAACTAGACTGTTATCTGTCACCATGTAGCAAAATTACTCAAAACGGATCAAAGACCTAAATATAAGATCTGAAACAGTAAATTGCATAGAAGAAAACATAGGTACTAAACTTATGGGCTTTGGGTTCAAAGAGCATTTTATGAATTTGACTCCAAAGGCAAGGGAAGTAAAAGCTAAAATAAATGAATGGGACTATAGCAAACTAAAGAGCCTCTGCACAGCAAAAGAAACCATTGGCAAAATAAAGAGGCAACCAACCAAATGGGAGAAGACTTTTGTAAACAACACCTCTGATAAGGGACTAATACCCAAAATACGTAAGGAACTCATACAACTCAACAACAAAAAAACAAACAATCCAATTAAAAAACGGGCGGAGGACCTGAATAGACATTTCTCCAAAAAGGACATACAGATGGCTAATAGACATATGAAAAAATACTCAACATCACTAATTATCACAGAAATGAAAATGAAAATCACAATGAGATGTCACGTCATGGCTTTTTTGCCTCGCCTCGCCTCGCCTCACCAACAGAGGGCTATGAAAAGATTTTTTAGTAGGAGTGGAATAGAGCAAAACTTATAGTGTAAAAACTTAATTTCTGATATTGTGGAAGGCAAAGTAAAGGAAAAAAGGGTCTGAAGGAATTTTTGTCTTATGTCTTAAATGCTCATTCTGAGGTGGGGCCTGTCATGCACAAGCCCCTTCTCCACAGATAGAGCTTGCAATAAATATTTTTGTTTCTTTGTTCTTAAATGTGTACAATCAGATATTTGTATATAAGTGAAAGAATATGAGTGAGCCTGAAAATAATGAGAGAGATATCAGAACTTGGGAACAAATCACAGGGAAATGAAATCTGCATCCTTTCGCATGGTTTTTTCTCCATGAACCCTGGGAGGCACTCACACAAGAGCTGGAGAATCCTAAGAAATGCTTCTCCTGGTGAAAAACGTGATGGGGAAGAGCGCCTCTGTAGAAGGAGCATTGAACTCCACTGGGACACTTTCTCTCTACCTCCTCTTTTGAATAGGAGCCTTGATCTGTGGGGCAGGGGAACCAAACACTTTGCTCTTAGAATACTAGTGAAAAGAGATTGCAGCTGGAGAAGAGAACAAGACAATCTATCCTTAGTTGAGGGGCAGGGAAGTACTTGAATTACTAAGAGGATCAGCATGCTGCCTTGAAGGATATGATATCTGGATAAGATTTAACAAAAAAATCAGCAGGTCAAAAATTTAAGGAAAAATAGTATCTTTCAGTCGTAAAGTATCTCCATTAAATATTATTTATCAAGGGGGAAAAAGGAACTTCTCAATGAAAAAACATGGTAGACATTACGTTAATAAAATGACCAAGTTTAACATAACCAGTAATAATACAGATTTACATCATGCCCTCCCTGAAATTGTGCAGTGAGAAGGGCGTGTCACCTCTCTGATAGTCATCTCAAAAACCCATAACTGTATTGTACTTATAAGGATATATCAGACAAAATCAAAATTGAGGAGCTGCCTATAAAATAGCTGAGAATTACGCTTAACATGTGTCAAAGTCTTGAAAGTCAAGGAAAATCTGAGGAACTATTACAGATTAGAGGAGAACTATGGCAATCAAAGATTGGATTGGACTGGATCTTGAAACAGAAAGACAACACTTTAGGGGAAACTGGTGAAATCCAAATAAAGTCTCGAGTTTAGAAAACAGTATTGTACCAATGTTTATTTCTTTTTTTTAATTGAAGTTTGTTTGGGTGACAATTGTTAGTAAAGTTACATGGATTTCAGGTGTACAATTCTGTATTACATCATCTATAAATTCCATTGTGTGTTCACCTTCCATCACCATATATTTGATCCCTTTTACCCTTATCTACCACTCCCCTCCCCCCTTACCCTCTGGTAAAATGTTTACTTCTTAATTTTGATCATGCTAACATTAGGAAATTCTAGCTAATGGAAATAAGGGCACTGTGTACTATTTTTGTAGCTCTTCTCTAAATCTAATATATTAAAATATTAGAAGCTATTTACATGTATAAATGTATGTCAAAATGTATGAATTTGAGGACACTAAGGAATCCAGGAAATACTGAAATGAGTTAGTATAAGTACCAAGAAAACCAGTAGAAGATCAGATTTTTGGAAAATGTGGTCCAGAGATAAAAATCAGATTCAATGGAATATATAATTATTGAGAGCTTAGAAAAATATTCCAGATGTAATAAATTCATGAAAGACAGATAATTCATTTAAATTTCATGACAGAACTTCCTTTTTGTGGGGCAGAGGAGTCACAGCAATGGACCTACAGAGTAGGGAATGGAATTCTAGCACCCTTCTTGGGTAGGGAGAGAACTCATGTACTTACCGACCGTCAGCCTCCTCCTGAGCCTTACAGGTGTCCTCATCTTAACGAAATGTGAAGTCAAGAGATTTGGCTCTGGTTTGTGGGATAGGAAATGCAGGTGTACGTATCTTGTTTGAATTTGCATAGTTGACAAATCAGAATAGTGATTCAATAAATTACCCAAAAGAGTAGATAGGGGATGTAAGGGAGATCATCCTCATCTATCATATGGGGAAGGCAATAGTTAAAATATAACATCAATTGCAGAATAACGTTTAGATACAGAAGCAGTATTTGGAGAATAAACATTAATCACCCAAAGAACTCAAAAAGAAAAACTGATGGAGGGCATGTGTTGGACTTGTACAGGAAGGGCAAGATTGAGACAGACACGTATAGTTAGTTCTTTATTGTAAACCTATGATCTTTTACCACATATTTGGAGATATTTTGTTTGCAATATATAGCAAGTAATCTGTTAGAACCATAAAATGATGGGTAAGACAAATAAGTGTGAATATGTTTTTCTTTACATTCTTTTGTGTGTTTATGAGTATATACACATGCATGTGTGGGTATCTATTTAAATGTCAGATACACACACATAGATAGATACGTACGTACATAGATACGTAGATATAGATAGGAAAGAATCATATGCATTCCATATTATAGGTTACCAAATGTAATGCTAAATCACCAAGAAAGATTTTTAGCAATAGAGGCAGACAGTGAAATAGCTCATTTCATAAGCTCTTATATAAGAAAAGACTGCTTTTCTAAGTTGAAGACAAACATTGCGGGGCATATTCCTTTACACTGAAAAATCCTCAGCTCTCAAATCTAGACCATATTTCAACCAAACTTTCCAAACCAATGTTATTACAACATGATTTATATAAAAGTCACTTGAGAATCACTTGTATTCTTTTGATAGGTTGGCTGGAAATGGAATGCACACAGTCAGGCAACTTAAGAAAGCTTTATTGTAAGAGAGCAACAGTATATTGGCTGTGCAAAAGATGGCTACAATCCGGACTGCATGTCTAAAGGAGACTTCCAGTCCTGAAGAGGGGATGAGGAGGTTTTTATAGGGGCTGTGCAGACAGGATAGCATTGTTTGAACATGAAATGTTGAATGACAGCAAGCTAGTAGCTCTTTTGTGGTATTTTTTGTTGTTACAAGCATGGCTCTGTTTGTGTAGGTCAGCCAACATGGCTCTGTCTGTAAGTCAAGGTCTCTGAGACCTAACATTAAATGAAGGTCTCTAACATTCAGAGACCTACCCTTCCAGACTTGTTTGTTATTAAAATGTAGAAAGGCCATCGTGTCTCTATTCTGTAGTTTCTTCAGGCTGAATGAAGGTGGAGAGAGGAGGGAGACATTGTGGAAGGGGCTGGTAATGTTGTTGTAGGTGAAGCATTTTATGGACAGCTCCATTCGTGCACACCTGGAGTAGGCTCTGCAGGAATTGGGTGAAAAGGTGGAAGAGGCAAAGACCAAAGGCTAGGACCATAAAAGATAATAGTTAAAGGCCCTATGAGGAGAACAAATCAAGAGCCACTCTTAGCTGTAAACTCGGATCGCCACTTGGTTCCTGAGGTGGTGTCTGTGATTCTGGGCCTGGCTGAGATCCTGTGGCAGGGAAGTCAGTGTCCTCACCTGTCAGGTGGGGATAACGGCTCCCTCTCAGGGTGGCTGTGAGATCAGTGAGGTGATGCAGGTCAGCTCCTGCCCCACAGGAGATGGTCCCTCACTCCCCCTCCCTCTTCCCTTCTCAGTCCTTTCTCTACCTCCATGGGCTGGAAGGATCTATGAGCAAATAGAAGGACTATTAGCAGATAGTCCTCTGGTGGCAGAATGCGCTCTCCTGTTGGTGTCCACACAGCCAGTCCCCTGAGTGCTGACTCTGGCATCTGTGCCAGCTTCGTCCACAGGGCAGCGCTCACCACAGCCCCTCCCTGGTCTTCAAACCCTGCTCATCTCCAAATTCAAGGCCCTTGTCTCAGCTCAGGCCAGAGCGCCTCTCACCGCTCTTCTCACGGGTCTCCCTGCTGCCGTCCTTCCCTCGTCCAGGGCAACCTGCACACTGGGACCAGCTCCATCTTTCTAACTAAGGTGGGGTCTAACCCCGTCACTTCCTGTGCCTACAACCACCAGCAGCTTCACTGGGGCTGGAGAGGAAAGTCTCTGTCATCAGCACAGTGTTGCGACTTTATCAGGCCTCATGTTCTTCTCCTGGTCTCATTTCCTATCATAACACCCCAGTTCACTCACCAGGTACCCCCAGCTGTCACCATTAACCTGTCTGGTGCGGGCTTTGACAGACAGAGGTGTCAGCACTGAGACTGGGCCTGAAAGCAGGAATCTGAATAAAATACAGACTTCAGTGAACAGTCATGCATCAACATGTGTACGTTGATTGTAACAATTCTGGAAAGAGAGGAGAAAGTAAAACTAAAGTTAAGATACACCTATTGCGTCGAAATGGGTGATTTCCATGAACAAAATGGACCCTAAAATAAGGAAAATACTAAGCAATGATCCATCCAGGACCTCATCTTCCCACTTATTCTCGTCACATTGCTCTGGAGTTCCCTCTCCTGGGACAGGGAAGGAAAGGGGACAAAGCAGTTTGGAAGTTCCCCTGAGATCGATCCCTACCCAGTGTCCTCATATCCTGCACCCAGGAAGTCTTGATTTTGATATGTCAGGTAGGACTGGAAGCCACTGAGTTCCCTGGAAGCTGAGGTGCTGGACTGGGGCCAGAGAACAGATGCTGGGTCAGGAAAGCAACAGATTCCACATCACTGAGCCCTAACCCTAACCCCAAACCAAACACCTAACCTGTAAAACCTAAACACTAAACCCTTAGCCCTAAGCCTAAATCTAAACCTTAACATAAACGTAAAACCTTACAACCATAAACCATAACCAACAGCATAAACCGTAACCTAAACCCTCAACGTAATACTAAACTATCTCCAGAAACCACAAACTATGAACCATATCCATAAACCGTGACTATAAACTATAACCAAAAACACATAGCCATACACCATACATGTAATCCATAATCAATCTCATAAACCATGTAACATACATGTAGCCATAAACAATACACATAAACCATAACCAAACTGTAACCCACAATCTTCACTTTAACCCCTGACTCAGCACCACACTGCCCCTCAGCCCCAACCCTAGCCCTGTGGGGACACTACTAGCCCCTAACCAGTCAAATCAGAAGTAGGTCACAAAAACAGAAGACACAGATCTATGTCCCTTATAGAGTTGTAGTGATGTTCTCTATGTGAAAGGAAGAACTGAAACTGTCTATGCACAGATGACAAGTCGCATCTGAAATACATAACTTCCAAAAGAATCAACAAAAAAATTATTATTACTGTAAAGTAATTCAACGTTAAATGACAAAATATCAATACACAGGAATCTGTTATATTTGTATACGCTAGCAAGGAGTAATCTAAAAAAGAATTTAAGAACACAATTCCATTTTAAATCACATCAACGTTGATAAAATACTTAGGAATAGTGCAAGGCTTCTACACTGAAAATTACAAAACATAATGTCTTTGTTTGCTGAAAGAAATTAAAGGAAACTACCTACATAAACGTGAGGCCATCTCATGGTGATGGAAATTGTTAGGATGGCAACAGAACAGATGCGATGTAAGGATTCAGTGTCATTCCTGTGAAAAGGCCCCAAGGCCTTTGTGGAAAAACGTGCAAGCTGATCCTAATATTCACAGCAAATTTCCAGGGAAGAAAAGAGCCATAAGGATCTTCAAAAACAAAATCAGGTTGGAGGCTCACCCTTCCCAAATGTAATTCGTAATTAGTACAAAGCCACAGTAAGGAAAACATGGTGACACTGGCATAGAGATATACATAGAGATCAATGGAATTGTATTGAGGACCCAGAAATAAACCCGTCGGTCTAAATCAGTAGATTATTTTTGAACATACACATGAAATTTATCATTGTCATTTACAACTTTAATTTATAAAACACAGAAATACGCTTTTTTTCTATTTTTTCTGTTCCTTTTTTTTTTTGCTAAGGAGGGCGCAGCTCACAGTGGCCCATGGGGGATTTAACCAGCAACCTCGGTGTTAGCAGCACCATGCTCTAACCAAGTGAGCTAACAGGCCACCCTCAGAAAGACATTTTTAAAAGTGCTCTATGACTGGAATTTAAACGCTACAAATATTAGTTTTGTGAGTGTAATTTGTATAAATTACAATCCGATAATTGGAGATTTCTTTTCAGTATGGTTACTATATAAATGAAATAAATGGCAAAAGGACTGAATAGCAATATTTTGTTATCTATGTATTATCAGATACTTTAGGACCTAAACCAAGATTCTGAGTATTCAGACTTCATTTACTGTGTTTCATCTTTAAATACTTCCCTACCTGTATTCTGAGTCAAGTCACTTGATGAAAGGGTGTGACTTGGGATAGCATTTTGTTTCATACCAAAACTTTTCCTATCTACAGTCACCACCTTCAAGGAATTAACATTACAAGGCCAAAGTAATCTGCTGGGTCCCTTTTTCGAACAGTTTGCAAAAAATTGTGGCAACACCCTCGAAAGCCAAACAGATACCCCCAAAATGGGACAATCACGCACGGTCCTGTAAAGTATGTTAAGTTTTCCCCCATCTAAAAGTTAAGCTATAAAATATATGAACTACAGTTGACTTGGTTTCAGGAGAAGCACATCTGAGGATTTACGTTAGTGTTCTCGTCTTCAGGCATTACCAGGGAGTCTGTAGGCCACCATGCGATTTACTCTGGATAATGGCAGTGAGGCAGGAAGGCAGACGTGCTCACAATTGGTGATCAACTATAGTCCTGACTCTTCCCATTTTTCAGGCACAACCTAATATTTGTATAAATCAGTAGATCAAATGAACAAGAAACTTCCAATAGTGGCAGGAATGTCACTGTAGCTGTGATCTGTCTGAACACAGAACGAGTTTCATTTTGGAGACCTTTCTGAGCCTTTTCTCTGAGTGGACTGTCATTTTTGGCAGTCTTGTCACAATCAATATCAATTATCATCTTTTAAGGACCTCACCCCTTTCAATATTTGAGAGGACTGCCACCAGTTTCTGAACTAAAACTTTCTGTAATGAAATGTCCAGTTGTCCCACCACATGATTTAGGTATTTCATGCGTTCAGGATGAGTAGTTACAGGCGAGGTGAGGCCACGTTTCGGCGTTCGGCGTCGGAGTCAAGGTTTCAGGTGGATGTATGCACGCATGTTATATCCTACCATGCTGTTGGCGTCAAATAGAAACTCAGCCGCAGTTGTACTGCTCCCATGCAGGAAGGTGGTCACAGGGCCATGTCCAGACCCACAAAGGCCAGACACCCTGACATTGGGGAAAGAAGGGTTTTCCAACAAATGGTACTGGGCAAATGACCATCCAAATGAAGAGAAATGAAATTGGACCCCAACCTCACACCACACACAAAACTTAAAATACATGAAGGGCTTAAATACAGGCAGTAAAAGTATAAACTCTCAAACAAAACGTGGAGATACATTGTCACGACCTTGGATTAGCGATGGTTTCTTAGATATGACAGCACATACAACAAAAAAAAGATAAATTAGACTTCCTCAAAATTAAAAACATACATGCATCAAAATAAGCAATCCAGAAAGCGAAAAGACACGCCATAAAATGGAACCAAATACGTACGCATTATATATCTGATAATAGTCTGCTATCCAGGAGACAAAGAACTTTTACAACTCAAGAACAAAAAAAGAAAATGACTAACATTTTAAAATAGAATTGAATAGAACCTTGTCCAGAGGAGACCTGCAAAGTGTCAACAAGCACAGTAAGATGTTCCACATCCTCAGTCCTGATGCAAATGCAAATGAAAACCACATGTGATACCCCCTCACATAGTACCAGAAGGGCTATAATCCAGAAACTAAAACTAACAAACAGCAGCAACAATGTAGAAAAATTAGAACCCTTAAACATTGAAGGTGAAAAATTACAATGGTGTGGCTTCTGCATACAACACTTGGAAATTTCCACCCCACAAAAAAATGCCCATGTGGCTCAACAGACCCACTTCTAGAAATATACCCCCAAAATTGAAAACAGTTGTTAAAGGTGGATACATGAATCCACAGAAGCGCTCTTCACAATAGCAGAGACTTAAACAATTCAAATGTCCATCTTAATCAGCAGTGGAAACTAAGTGACCAATCCTGCAGCTACACCAGGATTCTTTAGCTTGATGCAATTATGAACATATTTCATAACTTCTAGAAATATGTTTCCTCTTAGCACAAAAATTCTAACGTGGCAGAAGACATGTTTACTAATACACCCAAAAATATTTAGTTCATCTACAATAAATAGCAAAAAAGGTGATAAATCAATGTTCAGTACTTAGTGTTTCATTATTCTGCTACTTGGAAATGCTCTAGACATTCAATAATGATGCATCATTTAATCTATAGGATAAAACTTTATCATTTCCAATTACCAAAGACACCTGGAAAATCTTTTCCATGTATATATACAATGTAATTATCACCTAAAAGTTTACCTTTTATTTTAATTGTACCTATTTGATATAGTAGTTAAAACTTTGAGATTTCAAAGTCAGTAATGACCAAAGCTATTTTCTTGACATATTTTTAACAGATAACTAATTTTTATAAACCCAGTTAGAAAAAATTGTATTTTGTGCTGATAATTTTCAAACGCATGACTGTGTAATCAAACCAAACTAAAACCAGCTTTAACATCAACTATTTCACCAGATCATAAAGTATTTCTGTTTGTTTGTATTTTATTTCTTACTTTATATAATCATTTAACTTGTTCAAGCCAATCAAATATCACAAACTGGTAACACCGTACGGAGCTACAAAACGTCTTACCACACACAAACACAAACTGGTTTCACACAGAGATCACAAATTAACAGAGTTAGTAACAACTATAGAGAACACACACGATGTTTTACCAAGAAAACAGCTGGTTGTCACAAGAGTTCTATAACACAATGTAAATTTATAAGTTTTCCCCATTCCAAGGACCCATCGTCTTGATGTGGACAGTGAGGTCTAAATAGTGAGACACCAAGCAGCCTCTTTACTGCTCAGGCCAGGAAGCCAGAGGCCCCTCCACACCGAGTGCAGAGGAAGCAGCCCTCCCAGAGCCAAAGGGTCACCCCCAAAGACAGTCAGAGAAAGCACAGACCTTCATCACATAGGCAGTAGGGATGGTGGGGTGGACAGAGTGTCTCAGGTCTCCCACAAAATGTGAGGCACCTCCAGCCCCAAACCCACTAATCTGTGGCCCCGAGCAGGTGCTACTAGACCGGGATCTGACCAGCACTAAAGGGTAAGGAAGGCTGGGGGAGACAGATGCCCCTTATGGGCAGAGGCCCCTCAGAACACAGTCCCCTGGGAGCTGGCACAGCCAGGCAGAGGTGCACTGGGAACCCCAGCTTATCTCACTGGCCACCAGGTGCAATGGAGTAAGTGCACCTGGCCGAAGGTGGGGACCAAAGAGGATTAGCTTCCTTGGTCACAAAGCCAAGCTCCCAGGACTCAGAACAAGAAGGAAAGAAAAACCTAAAGAGACTTTTAGAGAGGGACCCACAGCAAAGTTTGTCTCTGCAGACACGGGTCTGGAGAGAAACACTTAACTCCCCAGCCAGTGGGGTCGGCTCCAATGACAGTCTTACTGGAGCCTGTGCCTGTGTTCTGTCCCCATGGTAGTTCCTTCTTAGGGCAAAGGATACGCAAGACACAGACACAAGAAACAAAGAACATCTCTGGGAGGAAAGAATAAAGAACATCTCAGGGAGGAAAGAATACAGAAAACCCTCGAGTCTCTAGGTGCAGGAAGTAGCTGCACAGATACTTTTTCTGCCTACCTAAATTCAGAAAGCAGACAAAGGCCTCGCACCCCTGCTATCTTCTGTCCAACTGCTGACAGAGACCAGGAATTGTAATCTATGAGCACCTAGAATTCACACACACACACAAAAATTCCAAAGACAGTGAGGAGAAATCAGGTAAATATGACATTTTAGACAAAGGTGGCAGTTGGCTCTTAGGCTTTAGACGTAAAAATGGGAGATTTACAGGTAATTCAGGAAAAGCTAAACACACATGGCAGGTAAAGTGTTGTGAGGCTCCTGCATGGAGTCTTCCTGTCTACTGCTAAGGGGATTGTGCTCAGGGTTTTATTTGTGCTTCATAGTCTTTAAGGAGGCTGGGAAAGGGGAGCCAGGCTGGAAAGGGGAGGCTTGTATTGTTAAAACTGCCCCTTTGAAATTTTTATTTTATTTACCTCAGCGGGCCTGGGACAGTTGTGGGCTCTGTTTCCATTTCAGATCTACTCAGCAGAGGGTCCAGGGTGATGCTGAGACTTTCTCACGTCTATCGGACTGAAAAATCAGCTTCCATTTTTCTCAGGTTTCTGATTGGTTATTAAATCCTTTCAAGCCAGTTTCAACATACCAGTTCTCAAAATCTTAAATCTCCGTAAAGATTTTTAACACTTACACATCTCTTGATTTTCTCTTCTGCGTATTTTAAATCTAATGTTGACATTAGCATCTATTAAGACCCAAGAAGCTGAAGAACTAATTCAAAATCTTAAGAATAGTTAAATTTCCTTGTATCCGTTAGTATTAAACATGTGGTCTATCTCTAGGGTCCAAAAAAACAGCTTTGTTATGAGAGTTCTCTAACACATTTTCCAATTTAGAAGTTTTTCCAATTCAAAGGATCCATACTCTGGCCACTGATGGTAGGATTTTAATAGCTACTCAAACCAAAAAGCCTTTTGACAGCTTGACCAAGGAAGACAAAGGCTTTCTGTCACTGTGGTATTTCCTTGTCAGGACCAACGACACAAGAGACACAGAGACACAAAAAATGACCATCTCTGGAAGGGAAGGCGGGAAGGGAGGGTCAGGGTTGGAGATTAGGGTCCAGGGTCCCTGGTAAGGTGTCCTAGTCAGGCCCTGGTGTCTGGCTATGTGGGACAATGGTCCATTTAGAGGTCTGGATCTGGGGTCCATGGTCCAGCTCTGGTGTCTTCTCTTATCTGAACACACAGGTGAGTACACATGTGAGTACTTTCGCCAAACTGGTTTCCCACGCACATTTCCTCCAGGCCCTATTGAAGTGGTCACTTCATTAAAGAAAACCTGTGGACATATCCCCTCATGAGAGGGAAGAGAAAAAATAAACATGTGGGATTACATCAAACTAAAGAGTGTTTTCACAGCAAAGGAAACCATCAATAAAACAAAAAGGGATCCCAATGAATGGGAAAAGGTATCTGCCAATGATATATCTGATAAGGGGTTAATGTCGCAAATTTATAAAAAACACACTCAACTCAACTCCAAAAAAACAAACTACCCAATTAAAAAATGGGCAGAGGACTTGAAGAGATATTTTTCTAAAAAGGGCATACAGATGGCAAACAGACATATGAAGAAATGCTCAACCTCACTAACCATCAGAGAAATGCAAATAAAAACCACAATGAGATACCACCTCACCCCAGTCAAAATGGCTATCATCAATAAATCAACAAACAACAAGTGCTGGCGCGGATGTGGAGAAAAGGGAACGCTTGTGCACTGTTGGTGGGATTGCAGATTGGTGCAGCCACTATGGAAAACAGTATGGAGGTATCTCAAAAATCTGAAAATGGAACTACCCTATGATCCAGTAATTCCACTCTTAGGTATCTATCCGGAGAAATCCAAAACTCCAATTCAAAAATCTTTATGCACTCCTATGCTTATTGCAGCACTAAGCACAATAGCCAAGACATGGAAACATCTGAAATTCCCATCGGTAGATGACTGGATTAAGAAACTGTGGTACATTTATACAATGGAGTATTGCGCAGCCATAAAGAAGAAAGAAATCTTACCATTTGCAACAACAGGAATGGACCTAGAGAACATTATGTTAAGTGAAATAAGTCAGACAGAGAAAGACAAATACCATATGATCTCACTTATATGCAGAATCTAAAGAAAAGAATGAGTGAATGAACTAATCAGAAACAGTTTTGGGGACAAAGAGGAAAAACTGAGGGTTGCTAGATGGGTGGGGGGGGGATAAGGGGGAAGGTGAGGGGATTAGAAAACAGTCGGTAACCACAAGATGGCCACGGGGTTTTGAAAATTGATTTGGGGAACGTAATCAATAATGTTGTAAAGATTTTGTAGGGTATCCGATGGACACGTGTCCCATTTGGGAGACCACCTCAGGGATGATGTGGATGCCTGATCACTGCACTGTACACCTGAAGCTGAACAATAATGAATGCCAACTCTAATTTTATATATATAGATATGTGTATATATGTATGTATATACTTACAAGTGGAGTACAGCATTAGGAATCGAGACAGTGGAAATGTAATGGCTGTGTGCGATGTCAGAGGGGTAGTGGATGGGGGGAGAAGGGTTCATACAGTGTGAGGGATATAAATGATAAATGTCTAAGTATTACTTTGTCTTGTGCACCTGAAACTAATAAAAATATATTTGATAACTAGGATACTTCACTAATTTTGGCAAACCTACATGACCTAGTTCTTCAAAATCAACAAGATTCTTCTCTCCTGAAAGAACTCTCCCTCACAGTCTCAAATAGATAGGCAGTCCTTAAGACAAATAACTAATTTATAACTGTTTCTAAAACCACATAGTGAGTCCATTTCCGTCACTATTCATTGCCATTGGTACAGCAAGAAGAGAGGGGCTCATATACACTATGTTTTCTTTGATAGTGAAAAGGGGAAAAAATTCCTGAGTCTTCAAGAGGGGAAAGATCAATTCTTAGCCTCCCAAATCCACAAAGATGATGGGAACTTTGGTGCCATTATAATTTTGATTGAGCAATGTTGAACGAGGTTTTAACTGTTTTTTGAAATAGGGAGATTTTCTAAACTAACCGAAAATGAACGTCTTGCACACTACATATTTTTATTTCTGAACTGTAAGCTGCAAGCCCGATGGAATCAATATACCCTAATTTCCTACATCCTCATACAAATTAATATTTTACTAATATTTATCAATAATAGAACCATATATTTTATTTTAGGTTTTAGTAAAAATAACTTGTATTTTCACAAGAGATATATTTTAATTTCATTTGGAAAAAAAAAGAAAACCTGTGAGTCTCTACTCTCGAGAAGCTAGGTTCACAAATATATTTTCCTGCCAGTCTACTTGTAGAGGAGGGGAAAAGGACGTGCAGTACTTCTAAATTCTCTCAAACCCTGCATAAATACATACACCAGAAAGGCTCACAGCATGAACAAAAACACCGCTTACCTCTGGCGGCAGACGTCCTTGCCAGCTGCGGTGGTTGCCAGGAGCCAGCAGTGCCCTGGCCATTAATTCTCCTTGCAGGCTTCCCCAATACTGTGGGAGCTTCACAATTATTTGTTTTGCTCTGACCCAGTAAGTGTGTTATTGGAGAGCAGGTCAGTCATCACAGGAAGGCATTCCAGGATGTAGGAACAACTCGTGAGCAAAGGCAAGCAGGAGGAGGATTTGTTTTTAAAAAGAAAATATATCCCCAAAATGCAGGAGTGCACAGGCACAGGAGGAGAGCGACTGTGCTGAAACAAACAAAATTTAGGATTATATTTTAATGAGGGTGGGAAACAATCAGGAGTGGAGTCACAGGTGGAGCCTAGGGCGTTTCCAGGGCGTTCCCAGGGTGTGTCTCTGCTGATCACTCCCTCCCATCAGGAAGAGGGATTTCCTTGTGGGAACTGTCCTGAGGACACAGGGGTGGAGATTTTTCCCAGCCTGCAATGCTAATAGTGTTATAACCCTTTACAATTAGCTGTAGCTGTAGCATTTCTGAGGAGTGATCTCATCTCCCTTTTCTTTGTTTCACAAATCATCTTCCTTCCTTTCCTTCTGTCTGTCCCTGAGGCACTGTTCTCTCTGTCCAGAAGAACAACTTCTTCTAGCTGAGCTAATCATCAAATTAAGAATCGGGTTAATAAGATAAAATTGAATTTTAACCTACGTGCATGGGGAATTCACGTATGCCAGTCGTCTAAAAGTACAACAGCTGCAATTACGTACAGTTCATAATACTTGATAGTAATAAATGATCATGTCCATGGTTAGTGTATTGATTTCAACTTTATCCTTATTTTTATGCTAGTTGGGCCTTTATGCACCTTACTTTAGTAAACGTGTACTTGTTTGAAAGGTCTTATAAACTGAATGAACGCCCACTAATGTGAGATATAAGTCATTCCACTCAGCAAGGTAATTTTTTCAGGGGATATTGTTACGGAACTCTTTTTCATCGCACTGTAGTTACATGAATATCAGATGTAATGACACGTACAACCTAAATAAGACAGGATAACCGAGAATGTACACGTTGTAAAAATACACATATTTCCCAAGTTAGCCCTGTGGACAGATAGGTGTTGTGGCGTGGAATTTACAAAAGGTGAAAGCATTCACAGACTCTACAAAGGAAGCTTTTATGACAGTTAGGGCAGAGAGAGAATGCCCATGGCAGTGTCCAACAATGACGGCTGCCTCTAGTAAGAAAGAGAGAAACACGGGGGGTTGGGGGTGAGGGGGAGTCGCCGGCGCAGAGTCCAGTGTCTGAGGGTGGACAGCTGCACCTAACTTCGGGTTAGCTTTTTCTTACGTAGGAAAGGAGGAGTCGGTCAGGCTGGTTTGAGGGCTGACATCCTTCCTGGGGTCTGGTCTGTTTGAAGACAAAGTTATGTCCGGACTCCAAACTAGGAGTTAGCCATAGCGGCCTGGGACTCGAATGCATCACCAGTAAAAATGTGCAAGAAGTTGTAAATTGGATTCCAGTGTCCGGGTGCCTGGGGATTACGAAATTGCTCTTTCCCAGGTTAGGATGTTAGTTCACAAGGTATGGGTTTACTTGAGAAAGGGAACAAACAGTTAATCATTGAGGGGAGAAACAAAGAGAAAACAGCTGAATATCAGGGTGGATCAATAACTGGGTTTAATTACAGGTGGCTGGATAGCGAGCTCTGCGATGAGTCACACTGCAAACGAGCTAAGTCTAAGTGTGCTATTGATTCCCCGAATCTCACCCTTACAATAGAGGCATGCAGTGGGAGGAGTGGGCGATGCGATGTTTGCAGACCCAGGCCCCATATGCAGTAACACTGCCTCGTCCTCTCATTATAGTAAATAAGTTCCAGGCACTGCTGCCAGTGTCCCACACACAACTCAGTGCACAGGGGGCCGCTGCCACTTCCCTGGAGGTGGAAGAAGACAGACAAACAAGGGTTGGGAGTTGGGGAGGAGGGGGGACGGACGCACAGCATGAGACACCGACTGGGACAGACGCACTGAGGCTGAGTTGAAGTGGCAGCTTCCCCACCGGAGTGCGGTGGTGCCCCAGGCTGGGCTCCGTTACGGAGGCAGTGCCCGGGCGCTGGCAGTCACCGTGGGACCCCTGGGAAGGCCTCCAGGGTCCGCGGATTGCCGCAGGGCTCCGAGCCCCGCCTGGGGTCCCACTAGCGGGAGGAGAGGAGCGGCTCCAGGCACCCTCCTAGTGTTTGTGGTGTGCATGCCCGCCTGCCTGCTTTTCCCCTGTGGTGGTCTTTCCTGGAGCCCGAGGGCAGGTGCGCTCTCTACTCCAGCCATTTTGTCCTGGGTCTTTTGGTGCTGGGGGCGGGGCCACCGAGGCGGGCGGGAACGGACAGCGCCTGGTGCTCCTGGGAGATGAAAGCGGGGCGGGGAGGGGTCCCGGTGCCGGCTATCAGAGACGGAGCTATTAGGTGGGGTGGGGCGGGTGGCCTTCCCCTTGGTCCGGTGTCGGGCGACACCCTGAGTCTCTGTCTCAGGGCCCAGGTGCAGGCAGAGCGATGGTCGTCCCCGGGGCTCGGTCCCGAGGTGCCAAACACCAGCACTTCCTTGTCTGGAGAAAGCCGCCCAAGGCAGGTGCAGGTCTGCGCCTGCAGGCAGACCTGGGCTTGGGCGTTGGGGGCGGGGCGAACGGCTGCTGGCAAAAGGCTTGCGGGAGGGAAGGGGACAAAGAAGGGGGTTCCGTGAGGGGGAGCCCGGGCTGAAGGTCCTGACGTGAGGCCGGGACAGCGAGATTGTAGTGCCCTGTGGCGCCACCCATTCCTCTCCCCCTGCCCTCCAGCCCCTAAAGCACCACCCCTGGCGTGGGTTTATTAGGCGGGCTGGGCCACTCCCGGAGGATGAGGGGCGGGGCGGCCGCAAGAGGAGTCGCGGGTCAAAGCCTAGGGCTCCCGGTATTCCCGGGCGGTCCCCCATCCAAGTACTAACCAGGCCCGACCCTCCTTAGCTTCCCAGATCAAAGGAGGTAGGGCGCGTTCAAGCTACTGTGGCCATAGACATGGGAGCAGGCTCTGGGCGCCACAAGAGCAGCGGACCGGCCTGCGTGGTGAGCGCGAACCACGCTGCTGGGCTGCTCCAGTCCGGAGCATCTCCCCGCTGGCCGGCTCCGCCAGGGCCCCGCCTCTTGCCTGCTCCCCGCCTCCTCAAAACGCCGCCTGGGTGGACTGCCTTTGGCTCCTTGCCAGCAGCGAGGCCCCTTCGCGCCATCCGTGGCTCCACGGGGCCGCTACCACTTCCCTGGAGGTGGAAGAAGACAGACAAAGAAGGGTTGGGAGTTGGGGAGGAGGGGGGACGGACGCACAGCATGGGACACCGACTGGGACAGACGCACTAGGTCTGAGTTGAAGTGGCAGCCTCCCCAGCAGACTGCGGTGGTGCCCGGTGCTGGCCTCCGTTATAAAGGCAGTGCCCGGGCGCTGGCAGTCACCGTGGGACCCAGGGGCAGGCCTACAGGGTCCGCGGATTGCCACCGGGCTCCGAGCCCCGCCTGAGGTCCCGCATGCGGGAGGAGAGGAGCAGCCCCAGGCACCCTCCGTGTGTGGGTTGTGTGCATGCCCGCCTGCCTGCTTTTCCCCTGTGGTGGTCTCTCCTGGAGCCCAAGGGCACGTGAACTTTCTACTCCTGCCATTTTGTCCTGGCTCTTTTGGTGCTGGGGGCGGGGCCACGGAGGTCTGGGGGAAGGGAGCGCTCCTGGTGCTCCTGGGAGATGAAAGGGGGGCGGGGAGGCCTCGCGGTGCCGGCCAGCGAAGACACAGCTATCCGTTGGAGTCGGGCGGGTGGCCTTCCCCTTGGTCCTCTGTCCGGCGACACCCCGAGTCTCTGTCTCAGGGCCCAGGTGCAGGCAGAGCGATGGTCGTCCCCTGGGCTCGGTCCCGAGGTGCCAAGCACCAGCACGTCCCTGGCTGGAGTAAGCCGCCCGAGGTCGCTACAGGCCTGCGCCTGCAGGCAGACCCGGACTTGCGCGTTGGGGGCGGGGCGAACGGCTGCTGGCTGAAGGCTTGAGGGAGGGAAGGGGACTAAGAAGGGTGTGCGGGAGGGGGGGGGGTCGCGGTGTTGGCCAGCAGAGACGCAGCTATCCGCTGGGGTGGGGCGGGTGGCCTTCCCCTTGGTCCGGTGTCGGGCGACACCGCGAGTCTCTGTCTCAGGGCCCAGGTGCAGGCAGAGCGATGGTCGTCCCCTGGGCTGGGTCCCGAGGTGACAAACACCAGCACGTCCTTGTCTGGAGAAAGCCGCCCAAGGCAGGTGCAGGTCTGCGCCTGCAGGCAGACCCGGGCTTGGGCGTAGGGGGCGGGGCGAACGGCTGCTGGCTGAAGGCTTGCGGGAGGGAAGGGGACTAAGAAGGGGGTTGCGTGAGGGGGAACCCGGGCCGAAGGTCCTGGCGTGAGGCCCGGGCAGCGAGATTGTAGTGCCAGGTGGCGCCAGCCATGCTTCTCCCCGTGCCCTCCAGCCCCCCTAGCGCCACCCCTGGCGTGAGTTTATTAGGCGGGCTGGGCCACTCCCGGAGGACGAGGGGCGGGGCGGCCGCAAAAGGAGTGGCGGGCCGAAGCCTAGGGCACCCGGTATTCCCGGGCGATGCCCCATCCTAGTACTATCCAGGCCCGACCCTGCTTAGCTTCGCAGATCAAAGGAGGTAGGGCGCCTTCAAGCTGCTGTGGCCATAGACGCTGGGAGCAGGCCCCCAGCGCCACAAAGCAGCAGACCGGCCTGCGTGGTGAGCGAGAACCAGGCTGCCGGGCTGCTCCCGTCCGGAGCATCTCCCCGCTGGCCAGCTCCGCCAGGGCCCCGTCTCCCGCCTGCTCCCCGCCTCCTCAGGAAGCCGCGGGCGTGGGCACCGGGTTACTCTTTGCTCGCAGTGAGGCCCCTTCGCGCCACCGGTGGCTCCACGGGGCCTCTGCCACTTCCCTGGCGGTGACAGAAGCCAGAGAGACAGCGGTTGGGAGTGGGAGGGGGGAGGAAGGAGGGACACACAGGCTGTGTCACGGAATGGGACCGACGCACGGGGGCAGTGTTGAAGGGACAGCTCCTCCACCGGCAGACGGTCGCGCCCGGGGCAGGGCTCCGTTAAAGATGTAGAGCCGGCGGGAGGTGTGGGGGCGGGCAGTCACCGTGGGACCCCGGGGCAGGCCTCCAGGCTCTGCGGAGTGCCGGTGGGGTTCGAGTCTCGCCCGGGGTTTGGCACGCGAAAGGAGAGGCTCTGGTCCAGGCACCTTATACCTGTGGGTTTTGGGCCTGCCTGCCTGCCTGCTTTTCCCTGTGGTGGTCTCTCCTGGAGGCCCGGGCAGACGGCCGTGCGCGTGCAATTGTGGCACTCCCTCCCTCCGCTGCTTTGGCCGGGCTCTTTGTGGCTGTGCGCCGGGGGCCGGAGCGGCCGGCCGGCGGGAACCAAGAGCACACGGCTCTCCTGGGAGAAAGAAGGGCGCTGGGGGAGGAGCCGCGGTGCCTGCCCGCGGAGACGGAGTCCTCTGGTGGGGTGGGGCGGCTGGGCGTCCCCTCGGCTTGCTGTCCTGGGACAACCAGTCCCTCTGTCTCCGGGACCGGGTGCAGGCAGTGGGACGGTCACACCTCTGCCAAGGACACCAAGGTGCCAAGAGCCGCACTGCCTTGGCAGGAGAAAGCCGCCCGAGGCCGTTTGGAGGCAGGCGCCGGCATGCAGCCCTGGGCTTGGGCTTTGGGGGCGGGGTCGTGGGCGCGGCGAAAGTCTGCGGGTTGACAGCATGCGCTTGCGGGGGAAAAAAGAAGCTATAGAAGGGGCCGTGGGGGGAGACCTGGCCCAGGCGCCTGGCGTGAGGCCGGGTCTGCGAGGCTCTAGGTCTCGGCGGTGGCCCGGACCCCACCCTCCCACTACCCACACCCCCCACCCCGCCCAGCCCCGCTGGCCAGGGGTCCTGTGGCGGGGTTGGCGGCTGCAGAGGGTCCAAGAGCATGGCGGCCGCAAAAGCAGTGGCGGGCAAAAGCCTAGTGCACCCGGTATTCCCAGGCGGTCTCCCATTAAAGTACTAACCAGGTCCGACCCTGCTTAGCTTCTGAGATCAGAGGAGATCCGGCGCGTGCAGGGTGGTATGGCCGTAGACGCTGGGACCGGGCTCGCGGCGCCCCAAGAGCAGCTGCCTGGCCTTCATGGTGAGCACGCGCCAGGTTGTTGGGCCGCTCCGGTCGCGAGCCTCTCCCCGCCTGCCGGCTGCAGCAGCGCCGCGCCTCCCGCCTGCTCCCCGCCTCCTCAGGACGCCGCGGGCGTGGGCAGCGGGTTACTCTTTACCCGCAGTGAGGCCCCTTCGCGCCACCCGTGGCTCCACGGGGCTTCTGCCACTTCCCTGACGGTGACAGAAGCCAGAGAGACAGCAGTTGGGAGTGGGGGGGGGAGGAAAAAGGGACACACAGGCTGTGTCACGGAATGGGACCGACGCACGGGGGCAGTGTTGAAGCGACAGCTCCTCCACCGGCGGAAGGTCGCGCCCGGGGCTGGGCTCCGTTAAGGATGTAGAGGGGGGGGGCGGGCAGTCACCGTGGGACCACGGGGCAGGCCTCCAGGGTCTGCGGAGTGCCGGTGGGGTCCGAATCCGCCCGGGGTTTGTCACGCGAAAGGAGAGGCTCTGGCCCAGGCACCCTACTCCTGTGGGTTTTGGGCCTGCCTACCTGCCTGCTTTTCCCCTGTGGTGGTCTCTCCTGGAGGCCCGGGGAGACGGCCGCGCGCGTGCAGTTGTGGCGCTCCCTCCCTCTGCTGCTATGGCCGGGCTCCTTTGTGGCTGTGCGCCGGGGACCGCAGCGGCCGGCGAGGGGGAACCGAGCGCACACAGCTCTCCTGGGAGAAGGAAGGGCGCTGGGGGAGGGGCCGCGGTGCCTGCCGGTGGAGACGGAGTCCTCCGGTGGGGTGGGGCGGCTGGGCGTCCCCTCGGCTTGCTGTCCTAGGACAACCAGTCCCTCTGTCTCCGGGCCCGGGTGCAGGCAGTGGGACGGTCACCCATCTGCCAAGGACACCGAGGTGCCAAGGAGCCGCACTGCCTTGGCAGGAGAAAGCCGCCCGAGGCCGTTTGGAGGCCTGCGCGGGCAGGCAGCCCTGGGGTCGTGGGCGCGGCGAAGGTCTGCGGGTTGACAGCATGCGCTTGCGGGGGGGAAAAAAGAGGCTATAGAAGGGGCTGTGGGGGGAGACCTGGCCCAGGCGCCTGGCGTGAGTCCGGGTCTGCGAGGCTGTAGGTCTCGGCGGCGGCACGGACCCCACCCTCCCACTACCCTACCCCCCCACCCCGCCCAGCCCCGCTGGCCAGGGGTCCTGTGGCGGGGTTGGCGGCTGCAGAGGGTCCTGGGGCATGGCGGACGCAAAAGCAGTGGCGGGCAAAAGCCTAGTGCACCCGGTATTCCCAGGCGGTCTCCCATCCAAGTACTAACTAGGCCCGACCCTGCTTAGCTTCCGAGATCAGAGGAGATCGGGCGCGTGCAGGGTGGTATGGCCGTAGACGCTGGGACCGGGCTCGCGGCGCCCCAAGAGCAGCCGCCCGGCTTTCGTGGTGAGCGCGCGCCAGGTTGTTGGGCCGCTCCGGCGGCGAGCCTCTCCCCGCCTTCTGGCTCCAGCAGCGCCGCGCCACCCGCCTGCTCCCCGCGTCCTCAGGACGCCGCGGTCGTGGGCAGCGGGTTACTCTTTGCCCGCAGTGAGGCCCGTTCGGGCCACCCGTGGCTCCACGGGCCCTCTGCCACTTCCCTGGCGGTGACAGAAGCCAGAGAGACAGCGGTTGCGAGTGGGGGGGGGGAGGAAGGAGGGACGCACAGGCTCTGTCACGGAATGGGACCCACGCACGGGAGCAGTGTTGAAGGGACAGCTCCTCCACCGGCGGACGGTCGCGCCCGGGGCTGGGCTCCCTTAAGGATGTACAGCCCGGGGGGGGCGGGCGGGCAGTCACCGTGGGACCCAGGGGCAGGCCTGCGGGAACCGAACGCGCAGGGCTCCCCTGGGAGAAGGAAGGGCGCTGGGAGAGCGGCCGCGGTGCCTGCCGGTGGAGACGGAGTCCTCCGGTGGGGTGGGGCGGCTGGGCGTCCCCTCGGCTTGCTGTCCTGGGACAACCAGTCCCTCTGTCTCCGGGCCCGGGTGCAGGCAGTGGGACGGTCACCCCTCTGCCAAGTACACCGAGGTGCCAAGGAGCCGCACTGCCTTGGCAGGAGAAAGCCGCCCGAGGCCGTTTGGAGGCCTGCGCGGGCAGGCAGCCCTGGGGTCGTGGGCGCGGCGAAGGTCTGCGGGTTGACAGCATGCGCTTGCGGGGGGGAAAAAAGAGGCTATAGAAGGGGCTGTGGGGGGAGACCTGGCCCAGGCGCCTGGCGTGAGTCCGGGTCTGCGAGGCTGTAGGTCTCGGCGGCGGCACGGACCCCACCCTCCCACTACCCTACCCCCCCACCCCGCCCAGCCCCGCTGGCCAGGGGTCCTGTGGCGGGGTTGGCGGCTGCAGAGGGTCCTGGGGCATGGCGGCCGCAAAAGCAGTGGCGGGCAAAAGCCTAGTGCACCCGGTATTCCCAGGCGGTCTCCCATCCAAGTACTAACTAGGCCCGACCCTGCTTAGCTTCCGACATAAGAGGAGATCGGGCGCGTGCAGGGTGGTATGGCCGTAGACGCTGGGACCGGGCTCGCGGCGCCCCAAGAGCAGCCGCCCGGCTTTCGTGGTGAGCGCGCGCCAGGTTGTTGGGCCGCTCCGGCGGCGAGCCTCTCCCCGCCTTCCGGCTCCAGCAGCGCCGCGCCACCCGCCTGCTCCCCGCGTCCTCAGGACGCCGCGGTCGTGGGCAGCGGGTTACTCTTTGCCCGCAGTGAGGCCCCTTCGGGGCACCCGTGGCTGCACGGGGCCTCTGCCACTACCCTGGCGGTGACAGAAGTCAGAGAGCCAGCGGTTGCCAGTGGGGGGGGGGAGGAAGGAGGGACGCACAGGCTCTGTCACGGAATGGGACCCACGCACGGGGGCAGTGTTGAAGGGACAGCTCCTCCACCGGTGGACGGTCGCGCCCGGGGCTGGGCTCCGTTAAGGATGTACAGCCCGGGGGGGGCGGGCGGGCAGTCACCGTGGGACCCAGGGGCAGGCCTGCGGGAACCGAACGCGCAGGGCTCCCCTGGGAGAAGGAAGGGCGCTGGGAGAGCGGCCGCGGTGCCTGCCGGTGGAGACGGAGTCCTCCGGTGGGGTGGGGCGGCTGGGCGTCCCCTCGGCTTGCTGTCCTGGGACAACCAGTCCCTCTGTCTCCGGGCCCGGGTGCAGGCAGTGGGACGGTCACCCCTCTGCCAAGTACACCGAGGTGCCAAGGAGCCGCACTGCCTTGGCAGGAGAAAGCCGCCCGAGGCCGTTTGGAGGCCTGCGCGGGCAGGCAGCCCTGGGGTCGTGGGCGCGGCGAAGGTCTGCGGGTTGACAGCATGCGCTTGCGGGGGGGAAAAAAGAGGCTATAGAAGGGGCTGTGGGGGGAGACCTGGCCCAGGCGCCTGGCGTGAGTCCGGGTCTGCGAGGCTGTAGGTCTCGGCGGCGGCACGGACCCCACCCTCCCACTACCCTACCCCCCCACCCCGCCCAGCCCCGCTGGCCAGGGGTCCTGTGGCGGGGTTGGCGGCTGCAGAGGGTCCTGGGGCATGGCGGCCGCAAAAGCAGTGGCGGGCAAAAGCCTAGTGCACCCGGTATTCCCAGGCGGTCTCCCATCCAAGTACTAACTAGGCCCGACCCTGCTTAGCTTCCGAGATCAGAGGAGATCGGGCGCGTGCAGGGTGGTATGGCCGTAGACGCTGGGACCGGGCTCGCGGCGCCCCAAGAGCAGCCGCCCGGCTTTCGTGGTGAGCGCGCGCCAGGTTGTTGGGCCGCTCCGGCGGCGAGCCTCTCCCCGCCTTCCGGCTCCAGCAGCGCCGCGCCACCCGCCTGCTCCCCGCGTCCTCAGGACGCCGCGGTCGTGGGCAGCGGGTTACTCTTTGCCCGCAGTGAGGCCCGTTCGGGCCACCCGTGGCTCCTCGGGCCCTCTGCCACTTCCCTGGCGGTGACAGAAGCCAGAGAGACAGCGGTTGCGAGTGGGGGGGGGGGAGGAAGGAGGGACGCACAGGCTCTGTCACGGAATGGGACCGACGCACGGGGGCAGTGTTGAAGCGACAGCTCCTCCACCGGCGGACGGTCGCGCCCGGGGCTGGGCTCCCTTAAGGATGGACAGCCCGGGGGGGGGGGGGCGGGCAGTCACCGTGGGACCCAGGGGCAGGCCTGCGGGAACCGAACGCGCAGGGCTCCCCTGGGAGAAGGAAGGGCGCTGGGAGAGCGGCCGCGGTGCCTGCCGGTGGAGACGGAGTCCTCCGGTGGGGTGTAGCGGCTGGGCGTCCCCTCGGCTTGCTGTCCTGGGACAACCAGTCCCTCTGTCTCCGGGCCCGGGTGCAGGCAGTGGGACGGTCACCCCTCTGCCAAGCACACCGAGGTGCCAAGGAGCCGCACTGCCTTGGCAGGAGAAAGCCGCCCGAGGCCGTTTGGAGGCCTGCGCGGGCAGGTAGCCATGAGCTTGGGCTTTGGGGGCGGGGTCGTGCGCGCGGCGAAGGTCTGCGGGTTGACAGCATGCGCTTGCGGGGGGGAAAAAGAGGCTATAGAAGGGGCTGTGGGGGGAGACCTGGCCCAGGCGCCTGGCGTGAGTCCGGGTCTGCGAGGCTGTAGATCTCGGCGGCGGCACGGACCCCACCCTCCCACTACCCTACCCCCCCACCCCGCCCAGCCCCGCTGGCCAGGTGTCCTGTGGCGGGGTTTGCGGCTGCAGAGGGTCCAGGGGCATGGCGGCCGCAAAAGGAGTGGCGGGCAAAAGCCTAGTGCACCCGGTATTCCCAGGCGGTCTCCCATCCAAATACTAACCAGGCCCGACCCTGCTTAGCTTCCGAGATCAGAGGAGATCCGGCGCGTGCAGGGTGGTATGGCCGTAGACGCAGGGACTGGGCTCGCGGCGCCCCAAGAGCAGCCGCCCGCCCTGCTTGGTGAGCGCGCGCCAGGTTGTTGGGCCGCCCCGGCGGCGAGCCTCTCACCGCCTGCCGGCTGCAGCAGCGCCGCGCATCCCGCCTGCTCCCTGCCTCCTCAGGACGCCGCGGGCGTGGGCAGCGGGTTACTCTTTGCCCGCAGTGAGGCCCCTTCGGGGCACCCGTGGCTGCACGGGGCCTCTGCCACTACCCTGGCGGTGACAGAAGCCAGAGAGACAGCGGTTGCCAGTGGGGGGGGGGAGGAAGGAGGGACGCACAGGCTCTGTCACGGAATGGGACCCACGCACGGGGGCAGTGTTGAAGGGACAGCTCCTCCACCGGCGGACGGTCGCGCCCGGGGCTGGGCTCCGTTAAGGATGTACAGCCCGGGGGGGGGCGGGCGGGCAGTCACCGTGGGACCCAGGGGCAGGCCTGCGGGAACCGAACGCGCAGTGCTCCCCTGGGAGAAGGAAGGGCGCTGGGAGAGCGGCCGCGGTGCCTGCCGGTGGAGACGGAGTCCTCCGGTGGGGTGGAGCGGCTGGGCGTCCCCTAGGCTTGCTGTCCTGGGACAACCAGTCCCTCTGTCTCCGGGACCGGGTGCAGGCAGTGGAACGGTCACCCCTCTGCCAAGGACACCGAGGTGCCAAGGAGCCGCACTGCCTTGGCAGGAGAAAGCCGCCCGAGGCCGTTTGGAGGCCTGCGCGGGCAGGCAGCCCTAGGGTCGTGGGCGCGGCGAAGGTCTGCGGGTTGACAGCATGCGCTTGCGGGGGGGAAAAAAGAGGCTATAGAAGGGGCTGTGGGGGGAGTCCTGGCCCAGTCGCCTGGCGTGAGGCAGGGTCTGCGAGGCTGTAGGTCTCGGCGGCGGCCCGGACCCCACCCTCCAACTACCCCCCCCACCCCGCCCAGCCCCGCTGGCCAGGGGTCCTGTTGCGAGGTTGGCAGCTGCAGAGGGTCCAGGGGCATGGCGGCCCCAAAAAGAGTGGCGGGTAAAAGCCTAGAGCACCCGGTATTCCCGAGCGGTCTCCCATCCAAGTACTAATCAGGCCCGACCCTGCTTAGCTTCCGAGATCAGAGGAGATCCGGCGCGTGCAGGGTGGTATGGCGGTAGACGCTGGGACCGGGCTCCCGGCGCCCCAAGAGCAGCCGCCCGGCCTGCTTGGTGAGCGCTCGCCAGGTTGCTGGGCCGCGCCCCGCCTGCCGGCTCCAGCAGCGCAGCGCCACCCGCCTGCTCCCCGCGTCCTCAGGACGCCGCGGTCGTGGGCAGCGGGTTACTCTTTGCCCGCAGTGAGGCCCGTTCGGGCCACCCGTGGCTCCACGGGCCCTCTGCCACTTCCCTGGCGGTGACAGAAGCCAGAGAGACAGCGGTTGCGAGTGGGGGGGGGGAGGAAGGAGGGACGCACAGGCTCTGTCACGGAATGGGACCGACGCACGGGGGCAGTGTTGAAGCGACAGCTCCTCCACCGGCGGACGGTCGCGCCCGGGGCTGGGCTCCAATAAGGATGTAGAGCCCGGGGGGGGGGGCGTGCAGTCACCGTTGGATACTGGGGCAGGCCTCCAGGCCTTGCGGAGTGCCGGTGGGGTCCGAATCTCGCCCGGGGTTTGTCACGCGAAAGGAGAGGCTCTGGCCCAGGCACCCTACTCCTGTGGGTTTTGGGCCTGCCTGCCTGCCTGCTTTTCCCCTGTGGTGGTCTCTCCTGGAGGCCCGGGGAGACGGCCGCGCGCGTGCAGTTGTGGCACTCCCTCCCTCCGCTGCTTTGGCCGGGCTCTTTGTGGCTGTGCGCCGGGGGCCGGAGCGGCCGGCCGGCGGGAACCGAGCGCACACGGCTCTCCTGGGAGAAGGAAGGGCGCTGGGGGAGGGGCCGCGGTGCCTGCCCGCGGAGACGGAGTCCTCCGGTGGGGTGGGGCGGCTTGGCGTCCCCTCGGCTTGCTGTCCTGGGACAACCAGTCCCTCTGTCTTTGGGCCCGGGTGCAGGCAGTGGGACGGTCACCCCTCTGCCAAGGACACCGAGGTGCCAAGGAGCCGCACTGCCTTGGCAGGAGAAAGCCGCCCGAGGCCGTTTGGAGGCCTGCGCCGACAGGCAGCCCTGGGCTTGGGCTTTGGGGGCGGGGTCGTGGGCGCGGCGAAGGTCTGCGGGTTGACAGCTTTCGCTTGCGGGGGAAAAAAGAGGCTATAGAAGGGACTGTGGGGGGAGACCTGGCCCAGGCGCCTGGCGTGAGGCCGGGTCTGCGAGGCTCTAGGTCTCGGCGGTGGCCCGGACCCCACCCTCCCACTATCCAGCCCCCCCACCCCGCCCAGCCCCGCTGGCCAGGTGTCCTGTGGCGGGGTTTGCGGCTGCAGAGGGTCCAGGGGCATAGCGGCCGCAAAAGGAGTGGCGGGCAAAAGCCTAGTGCACCCGGTATTCCCAGGCGGTCTCCCATCCAAGTACTAACCAGGCCCGACCCTGCTTAGCTTCCGAGATCAGAGGAGATCCGGCGCGTGCAGGGTGGTATGGCCGTAGACGCTGGGACGGGGCTCGCGGCGCCCCAAGAGCAGCCGCCCGGCTTTCGTGGGGAGCGCGCGCCAGGTTGTTGGGCCGCGCCGGCGGCGAGCCTCTCACCGCCTGCCGGCTGCAGCAGCGCCGCGCATCCCGCCTGCTCCCTGCCTCCTCAGGACGCCGCGGGCGTGGGCAGCGGGTTACTCTTTGCCCGCAGTGAGGCCCCTTCGGGGCACCCGTGGCTCCACGGGCCCTCTGCCACTACCCTGGCGGTGACAGAAGCCAGAGAGACAGCGGTTGCCAGTGGGGGGGGGGAGGAAGGAGGGACGCACAGGCTCTGTCACGGAATGGGACCCACGCACGGGGGCAGTGTTGAAGGGACAGCTCCTCCACCGGTGGACGGTCGCGCCCGGGGCTGGGCTCCGTTAAGGATGTACAGCCCGGGGGGGGCGGGCGGGCAGTCACCGTGGGACCCAGGGGCAGGCCTGCGGGAACCGAACGCGCAGTGCTCCCCTGGGAGAAGGAAAGGCGCTGGGAGAGCGGCCGCGGTGCCTGCCGGTGGAGACGGAGTCCTCCGGTGGGGTGGAGCGGCTGGGCGTCCCCTCGGCTTGCTGTCCTGGGACAACCAGTCCTTCTGTCTCCGGGCCCGGGTGCAGGCAGTGGGACGGTCACCCCTCTGCCAAGGACACCGAGGTGCCAAGGAGCCGCACTGCCTTGGCAGGAGAAAGCCGCCCGAGGCCGTTTGGAGGCCTGCGCGGGCAGGCAGCCCTAGGGTCGTGGGCGCGGCGAAGGTCTGCGGGTTGACAGCATGCGCTTGCGGGGGGGAAAAAAGAGGCTATAGAAGGGGCTGTGGGGGTGTCCTGGCCCAGTCGCCTGGCGTGAGGCAGGGTCTGCGAGGCTGTAGGTCTCGGCGGCGGCCCGGACCCCACCCTCCAACTACCCCCCCCACCCCGCCCAGCCCCGCTGGCCAGGGGTCCTGTTGCGGGGTTGGCAGCTGCAGAGGGTCCAGGGGCATGGCGGCCCCAAAAAGAGTGGCGGGTAAAAGCCTAGAGCACCCGGTATTCCCAGGCGGTCTCCCATCTAAGTACTAACCAGGCCCGACCCTGCTTAGCTTCCGAGATCAGAGGAGATCCGGCGCGTGCAGTGTGGTATGGCGTTAGACGCTGGGACCGGGCTCGCGGCGCCCCAAGAGCAGCCGCCCGGCCTGCTTGGTGAGCGCGCGCCAGGTTGTTGGGTCGCGCTGGCGGCGAGCCTCTCACCGCCTGCCGGCTGCAGCAGCGCCGAGCATCCCGCCTGCTCCCTGCCTCCTCAGGACGCCGTGGGCGTGGGCAGCGGGTTACTCTTTGCCCGCAGTGAGGCCGCTTCGGGGCACCCGTGGCTGCACGGGGCCTCTGCCACTACCGTGGCGGTGACAGAAGCCAGAGAGACAGCGGTTGCGAGTGGGGGGGGGAGGAAGGAGGGACGCACAGGCTCTGTCACGGAATGGGACCCACGCACGGGGGCAGTGTTGAAGCGACAGCTCCTCCACTGGCGGACGGTCGCGCCCAGGGCTGGGCTCCGTTAAGGATGTAGAGCCGGGGGGGGCGGGGGGGGGCGGGCAGTCACCGTGGGATACTGGGGCAGGCCTCCAGGGTCTGCGCAGTGCCGGTGGGGTCCGAATCTCGCCCGAGGTTTGTCACGCGATAGGAGAGGCTCTGGCCCAGGCACCCTACTCCTGTGGGTTGTGTGCCTGCCTGCCTGCCTGCCTGCTTTTCCCCTGTGGTGGTCTCTCCTGGAGGCCCGGGAGACGGACGCGCGCGTGCAGGTGTGGCGCTCCCTCCCTCCGTTGCTTTGGCCGGGCTCTTTTGTGGCTGTGCGCCGGGGCCGCAGCGGCCGGCCGGCGGGAACCGAGCGCACACGGCTCTCCTGGGAGAAGGAATTGCGCTGGGGGAGGGGCCGCGGTGCCTGCCCGCGGAGACGGAGTCCTCCGGTGGGGTGGGGCGGCTGGGCGTCCCTTCGGCTTGCTGTCCTGGGACAACCAGTCCCTCTGTCTCCGGGCCCGGGTGCAGGCAGTGGGACCATCACCCCTCTGCCAAGGACACCGAGGTGCCAAGAGCCGCACTGCCTTGGCAGGAGAAAGCCGCCCGAGGCCGTTTGGAGGCCTGCGCGGGCAGGCAGCCCTGGGCTTGGGCTTTGGGGGCGGGGTCGTGGGCGCGCGAAGGTCTGCGGGTTGACAGCATGCGCTTGGGGGGGGGAAAAAGAGACTATAGAAGGGGCTGTGGGGGGAGACCTGGCCCAGGCGCCTGGCCTGAGGCCGGGTCTGCGAGGCTGTAGGTCTCGGCGGCGGCCCGGACCCCACCCTCCAACTACCCCCCCCCACCCCGCCCAGCCCCGCTGGCCAGGGGTCCTGTGGCGGGGTTGGCGGCTGCAGAGGGTCCAGGGGCATGGCGGCCCCAAAAGGAGTGGCGGGTAAAAGCCTAGAGCACCCGGTATCCACGGGCTGTCTCCCATCCAAGTACTAACCAGGCCCGACCCTGCTTAGCTTCTGAGATCAGAGGAGATCCGGCGCGTGCAGGGTGGTATGGCCGTAGACGCTGGGACCGGGCTCCCGGCGCGCAAAGACCAGCCGCCCGGCCTGCTTGGTGAGCGCTCGCCAGGTTGCTGGGCCGCGCCGGCGGCGAGCCGCTCCCCGCCTGCCGGCTCCAGCAGCGCCGCGCCTCCCGCCTGCTCCCCGCCTCCTCAGGACGCCGCGGTCGTGGGCAGCGGGTTACTCTTTGCGCTCAGTGAGGCCCGTTCGGGCCCCCCGAGGCTCCACGGGGCCTCTGCCACTTCCCTGGCGGTGACAGAAGCCAGAGAGACAGCGGTTGCGAGTGGGGGGGGGGAGGAAGGAGGCACACACAGGCTCTGTCACGGAAAGGGACCGACGCACGGGGGCAGTGTTGAAGGGACAGCTCCTCCACCGGCGGACGGTCGCGCCCGGGGCTGGGCTCCGTTAAGGATGTACAGCCCGGGGGGAGGGGTGGGCGGGCAGTCACCGTGGGACCCCTGGGCAATCCTGCGGGAACCTAACGCGCAGGGCTCCCCTGGGAGAAGGAAGGGCGCTGGGAGAGCGGCCGGGATGCCTGCCGGTGGAGACGGAGTCCTCCGGTGGGGTGGAGCGGCTGGGCGTCCCCTCGGCTTGCTGTCCTGGGACAACCAGTCACTCTGTCTCCGGCCCGGATGCAGGCAGTGGGACGGTCACCCCTCTGCCAAGGACACCGAGGTGCCAAGGAGCCGCACTGCCTTGGCAGGAGAAAGCCGCCCGAGGCCGTTTGGAGGCCTGCGCGGGCAGGCAGCCCTGGGCTTGGGCTTTGGGGGCGGGGTCGTGGGCGCGGCGAAGGACTGCGGGTTGACAGCATGCGCTTGCGGGGGAAAAAAGAGGCTATAGAAGGGGCTGTGGGGGGAGACCTGGCCCAGGCGCCTGGCGTGAGGCCGGGTCTGCCAGGCTGTAGGTCTCGGCGGCGGCCCGGACCCCACCCTCCCACTACCCAGCCCCCCCACCCCGCCCAGCCCCGCAGGCCAGGGGTCCTGTGGCGGGGTTGGTGGCTGCAGAGGGTCCAGGGGCATGGGGGCCGCAAAAGCAGTGGCAGGCAAAAGCCTAGAGCACCCGGTATTCCCGGGCGGTCTCCCATCCAAGTACTAACCAGGCCCGACCCTGCTTAGCTTCCGAGATCAGAGGAGATCCGGCGCGTGCAGGGTGGTATGGCCGTAGACGCTGGGACCGGGCTCGCGGCGCCCCAAGAGCAGCTGCCCGGCCTTCGTGGTGAGCGCGCGCCAGGTTGTTGGGCCGCCCCGGCGGCGAGCCTCTCACCGCCTGCCGGCTGCAGCAGCGCCGCGCATCCCGCCTGCTCCCTGCCTCCTCAGGACGCCGCGGGCGTGGGCAGCGGGTTACTCTTTGCCCGCAGTGAGGCCCCTTCGGGGCACCCGTGGCTGCACGGGGCCTCTGCCACTACCCTGGCGGTGACAGAAGCCAGAGAGACAGCGGTTGCCAGTGGGGGGGGGAGGAAGGAGGGACGCACAGGCTCTGTCACGGAATGGGACCCACGCACGGGGGCAGTGTTGAAGGGACAGCTCCTCCACCGGTGGACGGTCGCGCCCGGGGCTGGGCTCCGTTAAGGATGTACAGCCCGGGGGGGGGGGCGGGCAGTCACCGTGGGACCCAGGGGCAGGCCTGCGGGAACCGAACGCGCAGTGCTCCCCTGGGAGAAGGAAGGGCGCTGGGAGAGCGGCCGGGGTGCCTGCCGGTGGAGACGGAGTCCTCCGGTGGGGTGGAGCGGCTGGGCGTCCCCTAGGCTTGCTGTCCTGGGACAACCAGTCCCTCTGTCTCCGGGACCGGGTGCAGGCAGTGGAACGGTCACCCCTCTGCCAAGGACACCGAGGTGCCAAGGAGCCGCACTGCCTTGGCAGGAGAAAGCCGCCCGAGGCCGTTTGGAGGCCTGCGCGGGCAGGCAGCCCTAGGGTCGTGGGCGCGGCGAAGGTCTGCGGGTTGACAGCATGCGCTTGCGGGGGGGAAAAAAGAGGCTATAGAAGGGGCTGTGGGGGGAGTCCTGGCCCAGTCGCCTGGCGTGAGGCAGGGTCTGCGAGGCTGTAGGTCTCGGCGGCGGCCCGGACCCCACCCTCCAACTACCCCCCCCACCCCGCCCAGCCCCGCTGGCCAGGGGTCCTGTTGCGAGGTTGGCAGCTGCAGAGGGTCCAGGGGCATGGCGGCCCCAAAAAGAGTGGCGGGTAAAAGCCTAGAGCACCCGGTATTCCCGAGCGGTCTCCCATCCAAGTACTAATCAGGCCCGACCCTGCTTAGCTTCCGAGATCAGAGGAGATCCGGCGCGTGCAGTGTGGTATGGCGTTAGACGCTGGGACCGGGCTCCCGGCGCCCCAAGAGCAGCCGCCCGGCCTGCTTGGTGAGCGCTCGCCAGGTTGCTGGGCCGCGCCCCGCCTGCCGGCTCCAGCAGCGCCGCGCCACCCGCCTGCTCCCCGCGTCCTCAGGACGCCGCGGTCGTGGGCAGCGGGTTACTCTTTGCCCGCAGTGAGGCCCGTTCGGGCCACCCGTGGCTCCACGGGCCCTCTGCCACTTCCCTGGCGGTGACAGAAGCCAGAGAGACAGCGGTTGCGAGTGGGGGGGGGGGAGGAAGGAGGGACGCACAGGCTCTGTCACGGAATGGGACCCACGCACGGGAGCAGTGTTGAAGGGACAGCTCCTCCACCGGCGGACGGTCGCGCCCGGGGCTGGGCTCCCTTAAGGATGGACAGCCCGGGGGGGGGCGGGCAGTCACCGTTGGACCCAGGGGCAGGCCTGCGGGAACCGAACGCGCAGGGCTCCCCTGGGAGAAGGAAGGGCGCTGGGAGAGCGGCCGCGGTGCCTGCCGGTGGAGACGGAGTCCTCCGGTGGGGTGTAGCGGCTGGGCGTCCCCTCGGCTTGCTGTCCTGGGACAACCAGTCCCTCTGTCTCCGGGCCCGGGTGCAGGCAGTGGGACGGTCACCCCTCTGCCAAGCACACCGAGGTGCCAAGGAGCCGCACTGCCTTGGCAGGAGAAAGCCGCCCGAGGCCGTTTGGAGGCCTGCGCGGGCAGGTAGCCCTGAGCTTGGGCTTTGGGGGCGGGGTCGTGCGCGCGGCGAAGGTCTGCGGGTTGACAGCTTTCGCTTGCGGGGGGGAAAAAAGAGGCTATAGAAGGGGCTGTGGGGGGAGACCTGGCCCAGGCGCCTGGCGTGAGTCCGGGTCTGCGAGGCTGTAGGTCTCGGCGGCGGCACGGACCCCACCCTCCCACTACCCTACCCCCCCACCCCGCCCAGCCCCGCTGGCCAGGGGTCCTGTGGCGGGGTTGGCGGCTGCAGAGGGTCCTGGGGCATGGCGGCCGCAAAAGCAGTGGCGGGCAAAAGCCTAGTGCACCCGGTATTCCCAGGCGGTCTCCCATCCAAGTACTAACTAGGCCCGACCCTGCTTAGCTTCCGAGATCAGAGGAGATCGGGCGCGTGCAGGGTGGTATGGCCGTAGACGCTGGGACCGGGCTCGCGGCGCCCCAAGAGCAGCCGCCCGCCCTGCTTGGTGAGCGCGCGCCAGGTTGTTGGGCCGCCCCGGCGGCGAGCCTCTCACCGCCTGCCGGCTGCAGCAGCGCCGCGCATCCCGCCTGCTCCCTGCCTCCTCAGGACGCCGCGGGCGTGGGCAGCGGGTTACTCTTTGCCCGCAGTGAGGCCCCTTCGGGGCACCCGTGGCTGCACGGGGCCTCTGCCACTACCCTGGCGGTGACAGAAGCCAGAGAGACAGCGGTTGCCAGTGGGGGGGGGGAGGAAGGAGGGACGCACAGGCTCTGTCACGGAATGGGACCCACGCACGGGGGCAGTGTTGAAGGGACAGCTCCTCCACCGGCGGACGGTCGCGCCCGGGGCTGGGCTCCGTTAAGGATGTACAGCCCGGGGGGGGGCGGGCGGGCAGTCACCGTGGGACCCAGGGGCAGGCCTGCGGGAACCGAACGCGCAGTGCTCCCCTGGGAGAAGGAAGGGCGCTGGGAGAGCGGCCGCGGTGCCTGCCGGTGGAGACGGAGTCCTCCGGTGGGGTGGAGCGGCTGGGCGTCCCCTAGGCTTGCTGTCCTGGGACAACCAGTCCCTCTGTCTCCGGGACCGGGTGCAGGCAGTGGAACGGTCACCCCTCTGCCAAGGACACCGAGGTGCCAAGGAGCCGCACTGCCTTGGCAGGAGAAAGCCGCCCGAGGCCGTTTGGAGGCCTGCGCGGGCAGGCAGCCCTAGGGTCGTGGGCGCGGCGAAGGTCTGCGGGTTGACAGCATGCGCTTGCGGGGGGGAAAAAAGAGGCTATAGAAGGGGCTGTGGGGGGAGTCCTGGCCCAGTCGCCTGGCGTGAGGCAGGGTCTGCGAGGCTGTAGGTCTCGGCGGCGGCCCGGACCCCACCCTCCAACTACCCCCCCCACCCCGCCCAGCCCCGCTGGCCAGGGGTCCTGTTGCGAGGTTGGCGGCTGCAGAGGGTCCAGGGGCATGGCGGCCCCAAAAAGAGTGGCGGGTAAAAGCCTAGAGCACCCGGTATTCCCGAGCGGTCTCCCATCCAAGTACTAATCAGGCCCGACCCTGCTTAGCTTCCGAGATCAGAGGAGATCCGGCGCGTGCAGTGTGGTATGGCGTTAGACGCTGGGACCGGGCTCCCGGCGCCCCAAGAGCAGCCGCCCGGCCTGCTTGGTGAGCGCTCGCCAGGTTGCTGGGCCGCGCCCCGCCTGCCGGCTCCAGCAGCGCAGCGCCACCCGCCTGCTCCCCGCGTCCTCAGGACGCCGCGGTCGTGGGCAGCGGGTTACTCTTTGCCCGCAGTGAGGCCCGTTCGGGCCACCCGTGGCTCCACGGGCCCTCTGCCACTTCCCTGGCGGTGACAGAAGCCAGAGAGACAGCGGTTGCGAGTGGGGGGGGGGAGGAAGGAGGGACGCACAGGCTCTGTCACGGAATGGGACCGACGCACGGGGGCAGTGTTGAAGCGACAGCTCCTCCACCGGCGGACGGTCGCGCCCGGGGCTGGGCTCCAATAAGGATGTAGAGCCCGGGGGGGGGGGGCGTGCAGTCACCGTTGGATACTGGGGCAGGCCTCCAGGCCTTGCGGAGTGCCGGTGGGGTCCGAATCTCGCCCGGGGTTTGTCACGCGAAAGGAGAGGCTCTGGCCCAGGCACCCTACTCCTGTGGGTTTTGGGCCTGCCTGCCTGCCTGCTTTTCCCCTGTGGTGGTCTCTCCTGGAGGCCCGGGGAGACGGCCGCGCGCGTGCAGTTGTGGCACTCCCTCCCTCCGCTGCTTTGGCCGGGCTCTTTGTGGCTGTGCGCCGGGGGCCGGAGCGGCCGGCCGGCGGGAACCGAGCGCACACGGCTCTCCTGGGAGAAGGAAGGGCGCTGGGGGAGGGGCCGCGGTGCCTGCCCGCGGAGACGGAGTCCTCCGGTGGGGTGGGGCGGCTTGGCGTCCCCTCGGCTTGCTGTCCTGGGACAACCAGTCCCTCTGTCTTTGGGCCCGGGTGCAGGCAGTGGGACGGTCACCCCTCTGCCAAGGACACCGAGGTGCCAAGGAGCCGCACTGCCTTGGCAGGAGAAAGCCGCCCGAGGCCGTTTGGAGGCCTGCGCCGACAGGCAGCCCTGGGCTTGGGCTTTGGGGGCGGGGTCGTGGGCGCGGCGAAGGTCTGCGGGTTGACAGCTTTCGCTTGCGGGGGAAAAAAGAGGCTATAGAAGGGACTGTGGGGGGAGACCTGGCCCAGGCGCCTGGCGTGAGGCCGGGTCTGCGAGGCTCTAGGTCTCGGCGGTGGCCCGGACCCCACCCTCCCACTATCCAGCCCCCCCACCCCGCCCAGCCCCGCTGGCCAGGTGTCCTGTGGCGGGGTTTGCGGCTGCAGAGGGTCCAGGGGCATAGCGGCCGCAAAAGGAGTGGCGGGCAAAAGCCTAGTGCACCCGGTATTCCCAGGCGGTCTCCCATCCAAGTACTAACCAGGCCCGACCCTGCTTAGCTTCCGAGATCAGAGGAGATCCGGCGCGTGCAGGGTGGTATGGCCGTAGACGCTGGGACCGGGCTCGCGGCGCCCCAAGAGCAGCCGCCCGGCCTGCTTGGTGAGCGCGCGCCAGGTTGTTGGGCCGCGCCGGCGGCGAGCCTCTCACCGCCTGCCGGCTGCAGCAGCGCCGCGCATCCCGCCTGCTCCCTGCCTCCTCAGGACGCCGCGGGCGTGGGCAGCGGGTTACTCTTTGCCCGCAGTGAGGCCCCTTCGGGGCACCCGTGGCTCCACGGGCCCTCTGCCACTACCCTGGCGGTGACAGAAGCCAGAGAGACAGCGGTTGCCAGTGGGGGGGGGGAGGAAGGAGGGACGCACAGGCTCTGTCACGGAATGGGACCCACGCACGGGGGCAGTGTTGAAGGGACAGCTCCTCCACCGGTGGACGGTCGCGCCCGGGGCTGGGCTCCGTTAAGGATGTACAGCCCGGGGGGGGGGGGCGGGCGGGCAGTCACCGTGGGACCCAGGGGCATGCCTGCGGGAACCGAACGCGCAGTGCTCCCCTGGGAGAAGGAAAGGCGCTGGGAGAGCGGCCGCGGTGCCTGCCGGTGGAGACGGAGTCCTCCGGTGGGGTGGAGCGGCTGGGCGTCCCCTCGGCTTGCTGTCCTGGGACAACCAGTCCCTCTGTCTCCGGGCCCGGGTGCAGGCAGTGGGACGGTCACCCCTCTGCCAAGGACACCGAGGTGCCAAGGAGCCGCACTGCCTTGGCAGGAGAAAGCCGCCCGAGGCCGTTTGGAGGCCTGCGCGGGCAGGCAGCCCTAGGGTCGTGGGCGCGGCGAAGGTCTGCGGGTTGACAGCATGCGCTTGCGGGGGGGAAAAAAGAGGCTATAGAAGGGGCTGTGGGGGGAGTCCTGGCCCAGTCGCCTGGCGTGAGGCAGGGTCTGCGAGGCTGTAGGTCTCGGCGGCGGCCCGGACCCCACCCTCCAACTACCCCCCCCACCCCGCCCAGCCCCGCTGGCCAGGGGTCCTGTTGCGGGGTTGGCAGCTGCAGAGGGTCCAGGGGCATGGCGGCCCCAAAAAGAGTGGCGGGTAAAAGCCTAGAGCACCCGGTATTCCCAGGCGGTCTCCCATCTAAGTACTAACCAGGCCCGACCCTGCTTAGCTTCCGAGATCAGAGGAGATCCGGCGCGTGCAGTGTGGTATGGCGTTAGACGCTGGGACCGGGCTCGCGGCGCCCCAAGAGCAGCCGCCCGGCCTGCTTGGTGAGCGCGCGCCAGGTTGTTGGGTCGCGCTGGCGGCGAGCCTCTCACCGCCTGCCGGCTGCAGCAGCGCCGAGCATCCCGCCTGCTCCCTGCCTCCTCAGGACGCCGTGGGCGTGGGCAGCGGGTTACTCTTTGCCCGCAGTGAGGCCGCTTCGGGGCACCCGTGGCTGCACGGGGCCTCTGCCACTACCGTGGCGGTGACAGAAGCCAGAGAGACAGCGGTTGCGAGTGGGGGGGGGAGGAAGGAGGGACGCACAGGCTCTGTCACGGAATGGGACCCACGCACGGGGGCAGTGTTGAAGCGACAGCTCCTCCACTGGCGGACGGTCGCGCCCAGGGCTGGGCTCCGTTAAGGATGTAGAGCCGGGGGGGGCGGGGGGGGGCGGGCAGTCACCGTGGGATACTGGGGCAGGCCTCCAGGGTCTGCGCAGTGCCGGTGGGGTCCGAATCTCGCCCGAGGTTTGTCACGCGATAGGAGAGGCTCTGGCCCAGGCACCCTACTCCTGTGGGTTGTGTGCCTGCCTGCCTGCCTGCCTGCTTTTCCCCTGTGGTGGTCTCTCCTGGAGGCCCGGGAGACGGACGCGCGCGTGCAGGTGTGGCGCTCCCTCCCTCCGTTGCTTTGGCCGGGCTCTTTTGTGGCTGTGCGCCGGGGCCGCAGCGGCCGGCCGGCGGGAACCGAGCGCACACGGCTCTCCTGGGAGAAGGAATTGCGCTGGGGGAGGGGCCGCGGTGCCTGCCCGCGGAGACGGAGTCCTCCGGTGGGGTGGGGCGGCTGGGCGTCCCTTCGGCTTGCTGTCCTGGGACAACCAGTCCCTCTGTCTCCGGGCCCGGGTGCAGGCAGTGGGACCGTCACCCCTCTGCCAAGGACACCGAGGTGCCAAGAGCCGCACTGCCTTGGCAGGAGAAAGCCGCCCGAGGCCGTTTGGAGGCCTGCGCGGGCAGGCAGCCCTGGGCTTGGGCTTTGGGGGCGGGGTCGTGGGCGCGCGAAGGTCTGCGGGTTGACAGCATGCGCTTGGGGGGGGGAAAAAGAGACTATAGAAGGGGCTGTGGGGGGAGACCTGGCCCAGGCGCCTGGCCTGAGGCCGGGTCTGCGAGGCTGTAGGTCTCGGCGGCGGCCCGGACCCCACCCTCCAACTACCCCCCCCCACCCCGCCCAGCCCCGCTGGCCAGGGGTCCTGTGGCGGGGTTGGCGGCTGCAGAGGGTCCAGGGGCATGGCGGCCCCAAAAGGAGTGGCGGGTAAAAGCCTAGAGCACCCGGTATCCACGGGCTGTCTCCCATCCAAGTACTAACCAGGCCCGACCCTGCTTAGCTTCTGAGATCAGAGGAGATCCGGCGCGTGCAGGGTGGTATGGCCGTAGACGCTGGGACCGGGCTCCCGGCGCGCAAAGACCAGCCGCCCGGCCTGCTTGGTGAGCGCTCGCCAGGTTGCTGGGCCGCGCCGGCGGCGAGCCGCTCCCCGCCTGCCGGCTCCAGCAGCGCCGCGCCTCCCGCCTGCTCCCCGCCTCCTCAGGACGCCGCGGTCGTGGGCAGCGGGTTACTCTTTGCGCTCAGTGAGGCCCGTTCGGGCCCCCCGAGGCTCCACGGGGCCTCTGCCACTTCCCTGGCGGTGACAGAAGCCAGAGAGACAGCGGTTGCGAGTGGGGGGGGGGAGGAAGGAGGCACACACAGGCTCTGTCACGGAAAGGGACCGACGCACGGGGGCAGTGTTGAAGGGACAGCTCCTCCACCGGCGGACGGTCGCGCCCGGGGCTGGGCTCCGTTAAGGATGTACAGCCCGGGGGGAGGGGTGGGCGGGCAGTCACCGTGGGACCCCTGGGCAATCCTGCGGGAACCTAACGCGCAGGGCTCCCCTGGGAGAAGGAAGGGCGCTGGGAGAGCGGCCGGGATGCCTGCCGGTGGAGACGGAGTCCTCCGGTGGGGTGGAGCGGCTGGGCGTCCCCTCGGCTTGCTGTCCTGGGACAACCAGTCACTCTGTCTCCGGCCCGGATGCAGGCAGTGGGACGGTCACCCCTCTGCCAAGGACACCGAGGTGCCAAGGAGCCGCACTGCCTTGGCAGGAGAAAGCCGCCCGAGGCCGTTTGGAGGCCTGCGCGGGCAGGCAGCCCTGGGCTTGGGCTTTGGGGGCGGGGTCGTGGGCGCGGCGAAGGTCTGCGGGTTGACAGCATGCGCTTGCGGGGGAAAAAAGAGGCTATAGAAGGGGCTGTGGGGGGAGACCTGGCCCAGGCGCCTGGCGTGAGGCCGGGTCTGCCAGGCTGTAGGTCTCGGCGGCGGCCCGGACCCCACCCTCCCACTACCCAGCCCCCCCACCCCGCCCAGCCCCGCAGGCCAGGGGTCCTGTGGCGGGGTTGGTGGCTGCAGAGGGTCCAGGGGCATGGCGGCCGCAAAAGCAGTGGCAGGCAAAAGCCTAGAGCACCCGGTATTCCCGGGCGGTCTCCCATCCAAGTACTAACCAGGCCCGACCCTGCTTAGCTTCCGAGATAAGAGGAGATCGGGCGCGTGCAGGGTGGTATGGCCGTAGACGCTGGGACCGGGCTCGCGGCGCCCCAAGAGCAGCTGCCCGGCCTTCGTGGTGAGCGCGCGCCAGGTTGTTGGGCCGCTCCGGCGGCGAGCCTCTCCCTGCCTTCCGGCTCCAGCAGCGCCGCGCCACCCGCCTGCTCCCCGCGTCCTCAGGACGCCGCGGTCGTGGGCAGCGGGTTACTCTTTGCCCGCAGTGAGGCCCGTTCGGGCCACCCGTGGCTCCACGGGCCCTCTGCCACTTCCCTGGCGGTGACAGAAGCCAGAGAGACAGCGGTTGCGAGTGCGGGGGGGGGGAGGAAGGAGGGACGCACAGGCTCTGTCACGGAATGGGACCGACGCACGGGGGCAGTGTTGAAGCGACAGCTCCTCCACCGGCGGACGGTCGCGCCCGGGGCTGGGCTCTGATAAGGATGTAGAGCCCGGGGGGGGGGGGGGCGTGCAGTCACCGTTGGATACTGGGGCAGGCCTCCAGGGTCTGCGGAGTGCCGGTGGGGTCCGAATCTCGCCCGGGGTTTGTCACGCGAAAGGAGAGGCTCTGGCACAGGCACCCTACTCCTGTGGGTTTTGGGCCTGCCTGCCTGCCTGCTTTTCCCCTGTGGTGGTCTCTCCTGGAGGCCCGGGGAGACGGCCGCGCGCGTGCAGTTGTGTCACTCCCTCCCTCCGCTGCTTTGGCCGGGCTCTTTGTGGCTGTGCGCCGGGGGCCGGAGCGGCCGGCCGGCGGGAACCGAGCGCACACGGCTCTCCTGGGAGAAGGAAGGGCGCTGGGGGAGGGGCCGCGGTGCCTGACCGCGGAGACGGAGTCCTCCGGTGGGGTGGGGCGGCTTGGCGTCCCCTCGGCTTGCTGTCCTGGGACAACCAGTCCCTCTGTCTTTGGGCCCGGGTGCAGGCAGTGGGACGGTCACCGCTCTGCCAAGGACACCGAGGTGCCAAGGAGCCGCACTGCCTTGGCAGGAGAAAGCCGCCCGAGGCCGTTTGGATGCCTGCGCGGGCAGGCAGCCCTGGGCTTGGGCTTTGGGGGCGGGGTCGTGGGCGCGGCGAAGGTCTGCGGGTTGACAGCTTTCGCTTGCGGGGGAAAAAAGAGGCTATAGAAGGGACTGTGGGGAGAGACCTGGCCCAGGCTCCTGGCGTGAGGCCGGGTCTGCGAGGCTCTAGGTCTCGGCGGTGGCCGGACCCCACCCTCCCACTATCCAGCCCCCCCACCCCGCCCAGCCCCGCTGGCCAGGGGTCCTGTGGCGGGGTTGGCGGCTGCAGAGGGTCCAGGGGCATGGCGGCCGCAAAAGGAGTGGCGGGCAAAAGCCTAGTGCACCCGGTATTCCCAGGCGGTCTCCCATCCAAATACTAACCAGGCCCGACCCTGCTTAGCTTCCGAGATCAGAGGAGATCCGGCGCGTGCAGTGTGGTATGGCCGTAGACGCTGGGACCGGGCTAGCGGCGCCCCAAGAGCAGCCGCCCGGCCTGCTTGGTGAGCGCGCGCCAGGTTGTTGGGTCGCGCTGGCGGCGAGCCTCTCACCGCCTGCCGGCTGCAGCAGCGCCGAGCATCCCGCCTGCTCCCTGCCTCCTCAGGACGCCGTGGGCGTGGGCAGCGGGTTACTCTTTGCCCGCAGTGAGGCTGCTTCGGGGCACCCGTGGCTGCACGGGGCCTCTGCCACTACCGTGGCGGTGACAGAAGCCAGAGAGACAGCGGTTGCGAGTGGGGGGGGGAGGAAGGAGGGACGCACAGGCTCTGTCACGGAATGGGACCCACGCACGGGGGCAGTGTTGAAGGGACAGCTCCTTCACGGGCGGACGGTCGCGCCCGGGGCTGGGCTCCGTTAAGGATGTACAGCCCGGGGGGGGGCGGGCACTCACCGTGGGATCCAGGGGCAGGCCTGCGGGAACCGAACGCGCAGGGCTCCCCTGGGAGAAGGAAGGGCGCTGGGAGAGCGGCCGCGGTGCCTGCCGGTGGAGACGGAGTCCTCCGGTGGGGTGGAGCGGCTGGGCGTCCCCTCGGCTTGCTGTCCTGGGACAACCAGTCCCTCTGTCTCCGGGCCCGGGTGCAGGCAGTGGGACGGTCACCCCTCTGCCAAGTACACCGAGGTGCCAAGGAGCCGCACTGCCTTGGCAGGAGAAAGCCGCCCGAGGCCGTTTGGAGGCCTGCGCGGGCAGGCAGCCCTGGGCTTGGGCTTTGGGGGCGGGGTCGTGGGCGCGGCGAAGGTCTGCGGGTTGACAGCTTTCGCTTGCGGGGGAAAAAAGAGGCTATAGAAGGGACTGTGGGGAGAGACCTGGCCCAGGCTCCTGGCGTGAGGCCGGGTCTGCGAGGCTCTAGGTCTCGGCGGTGGCCGGACCCCACCCTCCCACTATCCAGCCCCCCCACCCCGCCCAGCCCCGCTGGCCAGGGGTCCTGTGGCGGGGTTGGCGGCTGCAGAGGGTCCAGGGGCATGGCGGCCGCAAAAGGAGTGGCGGGCAAAAGCCTAGTGCACCCGGTATTCCCAGGCGGTCTCCCATCCAAATACTAACCAGGCCCGACCCTGCTTAGCTTCCGAGATCAGAGGAGATCCGGCGCGTGCAGTGTGGTATGGCCGTAGACGCTGGGACCGGGCTAGCGGCGCCCCAAGAGCAGCCGCCCGGCCTGCTTGGTGAGCGCGCGCCAGGTTGTTGGGTCGCGCTGGCGGCGAGCCTCTCACCGCCTGCCGGCTGCAGCAGCGCCGAGCATCCCGCCTGCTCCCTGCCTCCTCAGGACGCCGTGGGCGTGGGCAGCGGGTTACTCTTTGCCCGCAGTGAGGCTGCTTCGGGGCACCCGTGGCTGCACGGGGCCTCTGCCACTACCGTGGCGGTGACAGAAGCCAGAGAGACAGCGGTTGCGAGTGGGGGGGGGAGGAAGGAGGGACGCACAGGCTCTGTCACGGAATGGGACCCACGCACGGGGGCAGTGTTGAAGGGACAGCTCCTTCACGGGCGGACGGTCGCGCCCGGGGCTGGGCTCCGTTAAGGATGTACAGCCCGGGGGGGGGCGGGCACTCACCGTGGGATCCAGGGGCAGGCCTGCGGGAACCGAACGCGCAGGGCTCCCCTGGGAGAAGGAAGGGCGCTGGGAGAGCGGCCGCGGTGCCTGCCGGTGGAGACGGAGTCCTCCGGTGGGGTGGAGCGGCTGGGCGTCCCCTGGGCTTGCTGTCCTGGGACAACCAGTCCCTCTGTCTCCGGGCCCGGGTGCAGGCAGTGGGACGGTCACCCCTCTGCCAAGTACACCGAGGTGCCAAGGAGCCGCACTGCCTTGGCAGGAGAAAGCCGCCCGAGGCCGTTTGGAGGCCTGCGCGTGCAGGTAGCCCTGGGCTTGGGCTTTGGGGTCGGGGTCGTGGGCGCGGCGAAGGTCTGCGGGTTGACAGCATGCGCTTGCGGGGGGGAAAAAAGAGGCTATAGAAGGGGCTGTGGGGGGAGACCTGGCCCAGGCGCCTGGCGTGAGGCCGGGTCTGCGAGGCTGTAGGTCTCGGCGGCGGCCCGACCCCACCCTCCCACTACCCACCCCCTCCACCACGCCCAGCCCCGCTAGCCAGGGGTTTGTGTCGGGGTTGGCGGCTGCAGAGGGTCCAGGGGCATGGCGGCCGCAAAAGCAGTGGCGGGCAAAAGCCTAGTGCACCCGGTATTCCCAGGCGGTCTCCCATCCAAGTACTAACCAGGCCCGACCCTGCTTAGCTTCCGAGATCAGAGGAGATCGGGCGCGTGCAGGGTGGTATGGCCGTAGACGCTGGGACCGGGCTCGCGGCGCCCCAAGAGCAGCCGCCCGGCCTGCGTGGTGAGCGCGCGCCAGGTTGTTGGGCCGCGCCGGCGGCGAGCCTCTCCCCGCCTTCCGGCTCCAGCAGCGCCGCGCATCCCGCCTGCTCCCCGCCTCCTCAGGACGCCGCGGGCGTGGGCAGCGGGTTACTCTTTGCCCGCAGTGAGGCCCTTTCAGGCCACCCGTGGCTCCACGGGCCCTCTGCCACTTCCCTGGCGGTGACAGAAGCCAGAGAGACAGCGGTTGCGAGTGGGGGGGGAGGAAGGAGGGACGCACAGGCTCTGTCACGAAATGGGACCGACGCACGGGGGCAGTGTTGAAGCGACAGCTCCTCCACCGGCGGACGGTCGCGCCCGGGGCTGGGCTCCGTTAAGGATGTAGAGCCCGGGGGCGGGGGGGCGGGCAGTCACCGTGAGATACTGGGGCAGGCCTCCAGGCTCTGCGGAGTGCCGGTGGGGTCCGAATCTCGCCCGGGGTTTGTCACGGGAAAGGAGAGGCTCTGGCCCAGGCACCCTACTCCTGTGGGTGTTTATTTTAAAGAACAATACGGCATTGACCTTGTTTTGTAAGTGTCCCCAGGTAAACCTATGATCGAGTTACCCAGGATATGTACAGTGACGAGTGGATGCTCTGTGTTCTTATTCTTAAATGTAAAGACTGTAAAAATAATGCAGATTGTTTTCCAAAGTGGTTGTACCAATCCACATTTCCACCAGCACTGACTAGGAGTTATAATGGCTCCACGTCTTCAATAGAACTTGGTTTTTCCAGACTCTCAGTACCTGCCATTCTGGTACATACAAAAATTTAAAATTAAGGTTTAGTTTTATGCTTATTTAATTATTAACAATATTAAGGGCTTCTTATATGTTTCTGGCCAAAGTATATTCACTTTTGCTTTACGAATATATAAAACATGTATGTTTATATACTGCATCTATTTGAGTATTGTATGTATGTTTATATTTTCTATACTACACATAGTATATTACAATGTATATGCATGTTCATATTTTCTATATATTCATGTGGTATGTGTACATATAATTATATAAGCACATATCCTAACATATTATGTCTATTAAAATTATATATGTATAGATATACATATACATGCCACATATATTATTGGATGATATCTTTCTCATTGATATATTGATATTTTAACTACTTTACATTTGAAATATACCAATTGCCATTTATTTACGTGATTAAAATTAGCTCTCAATTTATAACTTTTTTGCTTCTTTTTGTTGTCTTTTTATGAAGTGATATTATTAGTTTTGATACATTTGAATTTTTCATTTGAATCACTTTTATATAGTGCCCTTTGAGTTTTATTTATGAAACACTTATCTCTTTTGCGAGTGTATATACATTATTTTAAAATAGTTTTAGAATTATAGACAAGTTGCGAAGATAGCATGGAGTTCCCATATACCCCTCAGATAAATTCCTCTATCATTGTTATAGTACTTTATGGTACACATGTCACAATTAATGAATAAATATTGATGCATTAAGTATATTCCATACAGTATTTAGATTTCCTTTATTTTTACCAAATGTTCTTTTTCCATTCCAAGATCCTACCCAAGATGCAGTACATTTAATAATATAGTTCTTAAGCTCTTCTTGACAGTTACAGATTCTCGCATTTTTCTAATTTTAAACGACCTTCACCGATCTGGGATCTGGGAGTCTGGTTATGTGTTTAGTAGAATCACATCACTAAGATCTGTCTGATATTAGCTACATGATTACACAAAGGACACTAGTATTTGGACAACGACCACAAAGTTGTTCCCCCGTGAAGTTAATCTTCTCCGCTTTCCATATTGGTTTCTTTGGGAAAAAAGCATTATGTGTAGTCAACACCAAAGAATAATAAAGTTATTCCCCATCACCTTCAGGATAAACTATTGACATGCATTATTTGCAATGTCTCTGCATGGGAAATTTGTTATTCTCCCAGTCATCTATTTTTCATTCATTTATATTAGAATGGCTTCGTAAATATTTATTTTATACTTTAGGTTAAATCTAACACTGCTGTATTCATTTTCCTGCTTAACTTATTCCAGTTATGGTCTTTGGGAGTTTTTCGGTAGATTCTTGTCTTCCTCATCATTTCATGTGATGTGTGCTATGTGTGTGCGCGTGTGTGTTTGTGTGTGCACTTTACCATCATGTTATATAACTTCCTTAAAATTTCTTATTTTTCTTCGGTATTGTGCTTCTTTGCTTTTCTATGTAATTTTTTTAGAATCAGATTTTCAAGTGTCAAAAATAATTTCAGATTGGGATCTCATTGAAATCAGAAGATCGGGCGTGACCAGTTAGCTCAGTTGGTTAGAACGGAAAAAGAAATTAAAATCTGAAGGCCAATTTGGGGAGAACTGAAATCTAAGTTATAATTCATTAATTTTCTATAACTGTATTTATTTACATAGGTCTTTATAATGTCTTAAAATAAATTTTTATTATAATGCCTCCACAAATGGCTTGTTCATCTTTTACTAGTTGCATTTCTACATACATAACACTTTTGTGGAAATTACAAGTGTGTTGCTTTAAATTCCGTTTTTATCTCTGTTACTGATGAATATCAAGAAACACTATAAAGGGAGATTGACTTCTGGCCTGAAGTGTAAGGAATTCCACTAACCTGCTCCTACATTAGTAAAATTAATAGAGAAAAACGCTATCGGGGGAATAAAAAGACCAATCGTTTAAAGCATATAGACATTATCCTAAAGAGAAATAGCCATGAAGAAACATCCCAAAAAAACTGACGAAAATGTACATGAATTATCTTTGCCAGAGCCATCAGGCAAGAGAAAGAAAGAAAAGGCGTCCAAATTGGGAATGAAGAAGTTAAAACATCACTCTTTGCAGATGACATGATGCTATACATAGAAAACCCTAAAGACTCCACCAAAAAGCTGTTAGAAACAATCAATGAATAGAGTAAAGTTGCTGGCTACAAAAATCAACGTACAAAAGTCCATTGCATTCCTATATACTAACAATGAAATCTCAGAAAAAGAAACACAAAAAACAATTCCCTTTGCAATTGCAGAAAAAGAATAAAATACCGAGGAATAAATTTAACCAAGGATGTGAAGGATTTATATGCTGAAAACTATAAGACATTTTTGAAAGAAATTGAAGAAGACACAAAGAAATGGAAAGACATTCCGTGCTCATGGCTTGGAAGAACCAACATAGTTAAAATGGCCATATTACCCAAAGCAATATACAGATTTAATGCAATCCCCATCAAAATCCCAATGGCATTTTTTAAAGAAATAGAACAAAAAATCATCAGATTTGTTTGGAACCACAAAAGACCCCGAATAGCCAAAGCAATCTGAAGAAAAAAGAACAGTGCTGGAGGTATCACACTGCCTGACTTTAGCTTGTACTACAGAGCTACAATAATCAAAACAGCATGGTATTGGCAGAAAAACAGACACATGGACCAATGGAATAGAATTGAGAACCCAGAAATAAAACCACATAAATATGGACAGATAATTTTTGACAAAGAAGCTAAAAACATACAATGGAGGAAAGATAGCCTCTTCAATAAATGGTGCTGGGAGAACTGGATAGCCACGTGCAAAGAATGAAACTGGATTGTTATCTGTCACCATGTACCAAAATTAATTCAAAATGGATCAAAGATTTAAGCATAAGACCTGACACAATAAACTGCATAGAAGAAAACATAGGTACCAAACTTATAGACCTTGGGTTCAAAGAGCATTTTATGAATTTGACTCCAAAGGCAACGGAAGTAAAAGCTAAAATAAACAAATGGGACTATATGAAACTTAAAAGTTTCTGCACAGCAAAAGAAACCATCGACAAAATAAAGAGGCAACCGACTGAATGGGAGAAGATTTTTGCAAACAGTTCCTCCGATAAGGGTCTAATATCCAAAATATACAAGGAACTCATGAAACTCAACAACCAAAAAAACAAACCACCCGATTGAAAAATGGGCAGAGGACCTGAAGAGACATTTCTCTAAAGAGGACTTACAAATGGCAAATAGACATATGAAAAAATGCTCAACATCACTAATCATCAGAGAAATGCAAATAAAAACCACAATGAGATATCACCTTACCCCAGTCAGAATGGCTATCATCAAAAAGACAAATAGCAACAAGTGTTGGACAGGCTGTGGAGAAAAAGGAACCCTCATACACTGTTGGTGGGAATGCAGACTGGTGCAGCCACTATGGAAGGCAGTGTGGAGGTTCCTTAAAAAATTACGAATAGAATTACCATATGACCCAGCAATCCCTCTCCTGGGTATCTACCCAAAGAATTTGAAATCATTTATACATAAAGACACGTGTGCTCCGATGTTCATTGCAGCTTTGTTTACGGTGGCCAAGACATGGAAACAACCAAAATGTCCTTCGATAGATGACTGGATAAAGAAGTTGTGGTATATATACACAATGGAATACTATTCAGCGTTAAGGAAAGATGATATAGGAACATTTGTGACAACATGGATGGATCTTGAGAATATAATGCTAAGCGAAATAAGTCAGACACAAAAAGCAGAGAACCCTATGATTTCACTGATATGTGGTATATAAACCAAAAACAAGACAAACAAATGAGAAACAAGAACTCATAGACACAGACAATAGTTTAGTGGTTACCAGAGGGTAAGGGGGGTGGGGGGAGGGAGATGAGGGTAAGGGGGATGAAATATATGGTGATGGAAGGAGAACTGACTCTGGGTGGTGAACCCACAATGGGATATATTGATGATGTAATACAGAATTGTACACCTGAAATTATGTAATTTCATTAACAATTGTCACCCCAATAAATAAATTAAAATAATTAATTAATAAAATAAAATAAAATAAAATAAAATGTACATAAATTAGATGTGAAAGTTAAGAGCCTGTGCTGTTTGAATCACGAATGTCCCCGCCTCCCCACTCCCAGCTGGGTGAGACATGTCCTCCACAGCAGACTGCTGCTGACAGGACACAGGGCCCCTCCCCTACCACAGTTCGCAGGTGAAGGGATTTCTTTCTAAAGGAGCAGGACACCAGCTTTTCTCATTCTGGCCCCCATCTGTGGCTCAGGATGTCTTAGCCAAGTGTGGGTGACAAACGGAGTCCCCTATTCCATTGAATTCTACTGTGCAGTGAGCTAAGGAGACTGGGGCCCTGGTCACCCCGGTCTTAGCTTCTGCTTCAAATCCAGAAGATGCAAGCTAATAGGTCTTCCAGATGCTACCCCACCCTCCATTGAATGTTAAGCGCCGAGAGCAGGGTTTCACTCTTTCTTCACTCAGAGAAAATCTTGCAGTTGTGCCCAACCACAGATCCAGAGCAAGGGCCTAAGGGATTTTTCTTGGGGGAGAAGCAAGTCAATAAACAGCTCCTAATCTCTTCCCAACACCTGACTTCATTTGAAATTGAGTCTGAATAAAATGAAGCCTCATGAGCAGTGGAGGTTGTGATGAAAGAGCTTAATACACAGGCTGAATTGCCGGTAGTCTAGTTTGCAGAAGAGAATTGAGAAATAAGGCTGCTCGTGGGGGAACCCTCCTGGGATCAGAACAAGTATTAAACACTGCCCTCCGAAACTATTCTTTCACAAGAGTCATAATATTATAGGATTGGTTGTAAAAAATATTTGTGTCCTCAGTACATTGTTTAAAACAATTGTGCAATTAACAGTCAATTAGCGAAGTTTAAGAGCTCGGTGTGTTCACAGAATAACAAAAAGAGATCAGATCATATGGTACTTGTCTTTCTCTTTCTGACTTATTTCACTTAACATAATGTTGTATAATGTGATGGCTCGGTGTGAGGTCGGGGTGGTGGTGGATGGGGGGAGGGGGGTTCACGGTGTGAGGGATGTAAAAATAAAATAAAATAAAATAAAATAAAACTAAAAAAAAAAAAAGAGAGATCAGAAATTCCCTACCAAAACCATCGTCATCCTATGGCGACTGTAGGTACATGCAAAGCTGCACCTCCTTGGGGAGGAACAACAGAGGCTTAACAGTGGGGGAGGAAAAATAGGCTTCACGAAAGTAATGCAAACATGTACTGAACACGCGAATAAGCCAATAACAACAACAAGCCCTGGAAGGGAGGACACTTACCTACACTTGCTGTAATATGTAAAGTTTTCAGTTTCCAACAAAAATTACTACAAACAAATAGGAAAGTATAACCCAAACACTGGGAAAAAAATCAGACAAAACAAAAATTGCCCATGAGAATTACCAGATGTCAGATTTATCAGAAAAGTACTTAAAAATAGCCATTGTAAACATGGTCGTAACGTTTATAAGGAAAATCAAAATTAAGCAAGTAAAGGAAGGTATGATAACAAGTTGCATCAACTAAAGTATATCAGTAAAAAGATAGAAATTATTTAAAACTATTACAGATGTAAATTCTGGAGTTAAAAAATACAATAACTGAAATTTTAAAAATTCACTCAAGGACCTCAACAGGAGAGCTGAACTTGAAGCAGAAAGAATATTGCAGTCCTGGAGACTGATCAATATAGATTATGCAAGTCAAAGAGCAGGAAAAAAATGGAGAAAACTGAAGAGCTTCAGAAAAATGTAAAACACTATTAAACCCACCAACATCTGCATACTGAGAGCACCAATGTGAGAGAAGAGAAAGAAACAACACAAGTATTCAAAGAAATGATGTCTGAAAACTTCTCTAATTTATGGAAAAACAATAAATTACATATCCAGAAAGCTCAATGAACTTCAAATAGAATAAACACAAAGAAGTTCACAAACAGGCACATCATAGTAAAAATGCTAAAAATCAAATGAAAGGAATATCTTACAAGCCATGAAAAAACTGGCTCATCACTTACAGGGGAAGCACAGTAAAATTCACAGCAGAATCCTCAGTGTGAACATTGGCAGCCAGAAAACAGTGAGATAACAAATTTTAAGTGCTCAAAGAAAAAACTGTCAACCCAAAATCATAAATGGAGCAAAATTGTGTTCCAAAAATGAAGATAAAATAAAGGCTTTCTTTCCAAGATAAACAAAAGCTGAGAGGATTTTTGCTAGTAGACCTTCCATACAACAAATATTGAAAGAAGTTCTTTAGGTTAAAAGCAAGTAACCCCAGATGTTAAAATCCACAGGAAAAAGACAAAGGGCACCTGTCAAGGTAATAATATAATTATATAAAACAATTTAAAGGCATGCATATTTTCTCTTTTCTTCTTCTAATAGATTTGAAAAGCGATTGTATGAAATAGTACGTCCATAACGTATTGTTTGGCCTGTAACATACACAAATGTAACATGTATAATATATTTGCAGTAATAGCACAAACAACATGAGTGGGAGCAAGGCTGTATTGGCTAGGAAAATCAATATAAATGGTAAAGTAGCAAATATAACATTGTATTATTTAAAAATATGTAACATTAACAGGTATAACTTATAAAAACAATAAGAGAGAGAGACAGAGACAGAGAGAGAGAGACAGAGAGAGAGAGAGAGAGAGACAGAGAGAGAGAGAGAAGGGAATGACGTTATATAGAATCACATCTGTGAATCTCCTGGAATTTGGCTAGTATAAATCTGAAACTGATTCTGATAAGTTAAGATGTATGTGGTAATCCCTAAAGCAACCACTGGGGGAAAAAATTAGAAAAGTATAGTGAATAATCATTAAATAAATTAAAATACTACAATAAAAATATTCAGTTAATGCAAAAAAATCCATAAATGAGGAATAGAGTAAGACATGAAACATAGAAACCTAAAATAGAATGGAAGATGTTTCCCGCTATTTCAATGAAAACATTACATGTGAGTACATTAGGCAATCACTGTCATAAGACAGAGATTGTCATATTGAATTAAAATGAAAAAAGCATGCTCTATGTGATCTTTATAGGGGACACAATTTAGATTCAAAGATACAAATAAATTTAAAATTAAAGGACGAAAGGAGATAAATCATGGAAATAGCACCTACAAGAAAACTGGAGTATTGTCTGATATTAATATCAGACAATATAGACTTTAAAACAAAAAAAGAGGTTACCAGAGAAAGCAATGAACATTTCATCATAATAAAAGAATCAATCCATCAGGAAGATAGAAGAATTACAATGATATAATTATATATATGAGATCTAATAGTAGAACACCAAAATACATGAAGCAGTAACTGACAGAAAGGAGAGAGAACTAAACAGTTCAATAATCATAGTTGGGAACTTCAATACCTCCCATTCAGTAATGGATAGATGTATGAGACTGAAGAGCAACAAGAAAATTGAAGACATAAACAACACTGTAAACCAACCAGAACCAACAGACATCTATAGATCTAACAATACATCAATAGCAGGTTAGACATTCATTTCAGGTACCCAAGGCACATTCTCTAGAATACACCATGAGCTAGGCCATAAAACAAATGAAAATAAATTTAAAAGAAAAGAAATAAAACAAAGTATGTTTTCTGACAATATGGAATAAAAGCAGAACTAGCAGCAGAACAACACACATAAATACTAATGGGTCAAAAAATAAACCAAAAAGGAAATCCAAAAATATTTTGAAAGGAATAAAACTAAAGACAAAATAAATAAAGTTTTTTGATGCATCTAAAGCAGTACTTAGAGGAAAATATACAGCTATAAAATATCTATATTAAGAAAAAGAAATATCTCGAGTCAATAATCTAAACTTTCAACCTCAAATGCTGAAAAGAGAGGAACAAACTAAACCTAAAGAAATTGTGAAGAAAGTAACATATATTAGGGCAGAAATTAGTGTAAGAGAGAAGAGAAAAATAATAGAGAAAAATCAATAAAACCAAAGTTGATTCTTTAAAAATGTCAGCAAAATTGATAAACATTTAGCTATATTGATCAAGAGAAAAAGAGAGAAGACTCAATTCTAGAATCATAAATATAAAAGGGGGCATTACTACTGAACTTACAGAAATACAAAGATAATAAAGGAATGCTATGAAAAAGTGTACACTAACAAATAAGGTAACTTAGATGAAATAATAATTTCTAGACAGACACAAACTAACAAAGTTGACTCAAGAAGAAATAAACAAACCGATTAAGTAAAGATATGAATAGGTAACAAAAAATGACTCATAAAGAAAGAAATGCCCAGAAGTTCTCACTACTGAATTCTACCAAAGGTTAAAGAATTAATGCCAATTCTTCACATACTATTCCAAAAGGTAGAAGAGGAAACATATCTCAACTCATCTTATGAGGCCAGTGTTACACTGATTCCAAAACAAAACACATCAAAAGAAAATATACCTAAAGGCTAATATTTCTTATGAATGTGGATGTAAAAATCCTCAGCAAAATACTAGCAAATCATATTCAGCAAAATCC